>NC_071122.1:3647500-3712500 GCF_024256425.1 Clarias gariepinus | reverse complement strand
ACATAGTTGGAATGGAATTAGATAATTATGTAGCAACAACAACAACAACAACAGTCAGTTGTTATTTTAAAACACAGAAGTGCATTTGCAGAACCATCAAGCACCATGATGAGACTGTCTCTCAGGTAAGACCAACACTTACCTCTGCTGCAGAGGAGAAGTTCATTTAAAGTTACCAGCCTCAAAACTCTCCGACTGCACCCTGGATTAGAGGCGTTATAAGAGCTTTACAGATCATGGGTAACATTCACTGTTTAAAGGAGATTACTGCATATTTTGAACGCCTGCAGCATTGCTCCACAATGTAGAAGTAAACAAAAACCAGAAACAAACCATGGAGTTGGAAAACTTTTAAGCGGTAGTGGATGTGTGTATATACTGTAGATGCATCTCAATAAATTAGAACGTCAATTAAAAGTGCATTTATTTCAGCCATACAATTAAAAAAGTGAAACTCGTATATTATATAGATGTATTACACACAGAGTGATGTATTTCTAAATATAAGTTTTTATTTCTTTCAATTTTGATGATTATGGCTTACAGCACAATGAAAGTCTGGTCAACTGGGACAACATTCCAGGTGTCCTACCTGGGCTGAGGACAAGAAGGACTGGACTGTTGCTCAGTGGGCCAAAGGCCTTTTTTTGTTTTGTTTTGTGTTCACACTTCATGCTCTCCTCTGCTGACTAGCTTTATGGAGATGCTGATTTAATTTTCCAGCATAACTTGGCCTTTGATCACACAGCCATAAGTACCTGGTCTTAGGACCTTGGTATCCCTGTGCCTGATTGGCCAGCAACCTCGCCCAACCTAAACCTTGTAGAGAATCTATGGGGTACTGTGAGGAGGAGGATGTGAGACTCCAGACCCAACAGCACAGAAGAGCTGAAGGCCATTATCAAAGAAACCTGAGCTTCCATAACATCTCAGCAGGGCATCAGACTGATCGCCTTCATGCCTCGCCGCATTGCTGCATGCGAAGCGAGCCCAGAATTACTAATTGAATATCATTTTAAAAAATCAACTTTTTAATTATATTCGAATTTATTAAGATGCATTAAATTAAAGAAGAATTAAATATTTTTCTGTTGCATAAAATATTCATTGTCTGGTGTTTCGACCTGGTAGCAGTACTGAGATATATTGACTCAAGTTTGAAAAAGAAAGTTAAGTAATTAAATAAAGGAAATGAAGGCCAAAATATATTCATTTGCTCGTTTACTTCAATATCTTAATTTTCCCAGGAATAAATGACATCTCTTTGTACCTGTGGTGCTTTAAGGACATGAAATTGCATCTCGTTAACAGGAAGGAGGTCTGATACGCTTTGTTCCCCATGTTATTACATCATTAATTTTCTCATTCGTTTTTATTAGAGCTCAAAGTGAAGTAAACAAGTGCTGCGGTTAATCACCGTTTCCTCCAGAGCTCCTTCGGAGGTGTCCTGACTCTGTTTGGGGTTAAACGACATGATGTTTATTCTGCGTGTTTGTGGGAAATTGATAACAGTAAGGATAAATGTTAACTTAAGCCTGGTGGAGCTACTTATTTTTAAATATTTATTTTACTCCTCGATTAATTGGGTTGCACTTGTGTCCATTAATTGGGATGCACTATTGTCCAAGCTGCCAAAACCAAAAAAATGACACGCAACATTTCATTGTGTCTGAGTGATTACAGCTGTGTATCAGTCTATTTTTTAAAAGACCCCGCTCTCCTTGTCATATAAAAAAAAACCATCCTTCCATTTGTCTCCCTTATCAATGGGATTCAATACAAAAAAAGTTGATATAATAATAATTAAGATATAATAATAATAATAAAATCATTATTTCTTTAACAGTAATTGATACCTTCTAAATTCACTGCATTAAATTTGTAACCCAAGCCCAAGGTCATTCAGAAAACACACAGGGCCCTAAACACAGAGCCGGACCTCCAGACGATGAAATCATGCATTATTTCACTGTGCTGTTATTCGTCCACAAAAAAAAAACAACTGACCTCAGTATTGGCCTTTGTCCAGTGATTGACTTCATCAGAAAAACTGTTAAGACCTGAAGAGGATGTTGTAACCCCAGCGAGGGTTAGTGTTCCACCAGGACAGTACAAATATGAGATCCCTGACTACGGACTACAGGAACGCTCTGATGGGCCGTAAACAGATCATTTGTCGGCCCGATAGTCCGGCCTGATTTGACTTTTAAAACAGAGAACCATAAACCTTCACAGTGAGACGAGGGGAGGTTTTATTTTTTCAGACCTTGATGTTCTTTAGTCCTACTGCGAGGAAGGTTAACTTTCTTGCTCTCATCTTCTCTCTGTATTCAGTGGCAGCTTGCGATCCAACTAGGTCCACACTGCCATCTTCTGTATCCGAAACTCAAAATATCCAAGACTACCCTGAGTGGGGAGTGGGTGGGTGGGGTGATGATTCCTGTGAGTTCCTGTACGAATCAACTATGCCCTTAAAAGTGGTAGTGTATAGTGGTTCTGTCATGTTCACCCTATGAATCGACCTCCTGGGTTATGCAGAAATTTGGCTTCTCATCGAGCAAAGGCCCCCAGGGTCCGCGCAGGAGGGTCCGGGCAGGAGGGTCCGGCGCAGGAGGGTCCGGCGCAGGAGGGTCCGGCGCAGGAGGGTCCGGCGCAGGAGGGTCCGGCGCAGGAGGGTCCGGGCAGGAGGGTCCGGCGCAGGAGGGGCCGCGCAGAATAGTCCACGAGTCTGGGTTCAAACTTAATGCACTAAGCGTAGCATGTGAAAGTGGCCGGAGTTAAAAAAGTTAGCCTGCAGAAACGACTTGTTATTCAGTGTTACTCAAGGTTTATAGCCTGTAAAAACATTGGAGGCTCTTGTAATTTTTTGGGTTGTGTATGTGACACATATAAAGACCTTTAGCATATTTCCCTGCGTTATTTACCTGATCATAAACCTGAGGAATCCAGTGACCTTGGAATTGGCGGTGTAGTATTACACGACATGATGATAAAACCGATTAAAGCAGTACCGTCCTGATAATTCTCTGGTTAAAGTCCGAGGCAGGGGAGCTGTGAGCTTAGATTTAATTTGCGACGTAAATCCCGGCCTCGAACACAAAGCCAAGCGTCATGGAGCCGAGTTAGGATATAACAGAGGTTTGTGCTCCACGGTTTACGAATGTAATGAATGTTTGTGCTTTATAGGGTTTATCCCATCCCTCTCTCTGGCTCTCTAAACCGCGGCCGTCCCTGGAGAGACAAAAAGGTGAAAGCCGAGACATTCCATATGAAGGAGGGGATTTAAGGAAAGGCAAAGAAAAGAAAAGAAAAGAAGAAACTGAACAGAAGGTTACAGCTGGATCCTGGAAGTCATTACGAGTCAGTCAGAAGGAATGACCATAAAGTGCCTTTTTTTTTTTGTCCACAATTTTTTTATTTCATCCTTGAAAATTAAATTGAGAACAGCCTGGAAGGTCAGGCGCGCTTCTATACGCTGAGAAAATGGAACAAATATATAATCAGTGAATAAATTATGGGGGAAAAAAACAGTGCAAATCCACCCCAAAAAAAAACAAACCAAGTGAATCGCTGTAAAGGATGTGTAGCGAGTGTGTAAATCAGCTTCAAAACTAAAGCTTCAAAAGGTAATTCGATTTAAAAGCAGCAACTATTATCCTCATTAAGCATCTGGAACGTGAAGGAGACAGAACTTGCCAGGGAGAAAAGGAATAGAACCATACTGTTTTTCACTTTCTGTTTTTCTCATTTGGGAGCTGGAATGTCTTTCTCTTTCTCTCTCTCTTCCACACACACTTTCATGGATCGGAAAAACACTAACTTGGAGCTTCTCTGGAAAGTTACTGCTTAAAAACAACAGGGAGCACGGAAGTGAAGGAAGCGTTCACCCTGTCATCAGATGATCATCGCTTAAAATCCCAAGAAAGGCGGGGTAACTCTCTCACCTGTCAATCAGAGGGACGTTAGCCAATCAGAGCGTCTGTAAGCTCATGTGTTTAGAAGTGGGCGGTTACTGTACAGTAGTTGTGCCACATGGTGTTGTCTTATTGTCATCGCAAACTCCTGCCGAGGGACACCCAGAGGGACCGCCCACTACGGCACAGAGCCTTCGTGATTTACACTGATTTCATTTTCAGATTCATCACGGCCATGTCTGAAATGATTTTGTCCGGTCGGGAGTACATGTGCCCCATGTTTATTATCAGGAAAGATACTCAATGCAGCGTTGTTTGTACGTAGGAGTACACTGTGTGTGTTTCTGTTGTTTTCGATGTCCTTGTTTATTGAACATCGGACGTCGTTAACTGCTGAACTCGGCTAGGTGAAAACGTGCATGGCTTCTTTTTTCCCGCCAACACAACAGGAAGCCTTGTGTTTTAGCGCCGAGCTTCAGTCAGCTGAATGAAAAGACGTCGTTCACACACTTGCAGCTTTTGCAAGGCGAGACAGAAAACGGTGCGGTTCTTCATCCTGGTGAGACTCGTAAGTGACGATCAGAGCAGTCGAGGGACTCTGAGACTGGAGAGACACGATACTTTAAAAAGCAGGAGATAATTCACTTTAAATGCGGACATTGTTACGTATCTGGATTTTATAAACCAGTGTTCAGATGGACATCGAGCTCACTAGGTGGTTGTTGAACCCTGTGCAGTGTGAGCTTGTGTTACAGTACAAAGATCTTAGAGCGGTTGAGAAAGGCAAGCAAGCAAGCAAATAGCAATAAAATAAAGAATTCTTTTTATTTAGTTTTAATCTATTTAATCAATATGTTTCCCTCTTTCCATTTCAGGATAAAAGTGGATTTTCTGACATTTTTGTATAAAGAAGGGAATCCTCTCTCCCTCAGCCTCTCTTCTGCTGTTTATATTTCTCAAGTCATGCATTACTTAACACTGCTGGGTAAATGAGGACACACACACATACACACACACCTTTTATTCTACCGACAGGAAATGTGTCAGAGCTCTAAACTAAAGCAGGCGTTATGTAATCTTCAAATTAGCATGAAGGCCAAGCTGGACGTGCTCAGGGTTTAGAGGAGCGCTGATGGTGCTGCTGCTGATAATTGTGCTGATGGTGATTATAGAGGTGATGGTGCAGATGATGGTGGCAATGGTGCTTTTTGATGTTGGTGATGGTGCTGATGGTGGAGGTGGTGCTGCTGGTGCTTTTGGTCTGGCTGATGTTGCTGAGAATGGTGGTGAAGGTGGTGGTGAAGGTGGTTATGATAGTGTTGCTAATTGGAAGTTGGTGGTGGTTGTTGATACTGCCGCCGCTGGTGGTGTTCTACTGTAGAGGAGAAACACCAAGTGATGAGAGGAGTTTCAGCATGTCTTCAATCAGCACATATTAATCTTATTTTTTGAGATTATCCTTAGAAATTCAAGTGAAATTGTGAAGATGTGTGGAAAAACTCAAACTAAATTTGTGAGGTTAGAATTTTTCAGGAACAAAACCCTCAATCTGAAAACGGTGATTATTATTTGATTTAATTAAATAATCGCTAAATAAATAGCGCAGCACGGTGGTGTAGTGGTTAGCACTGTCGCCTTGCACCTTCAGGGTCCGGGTCCGGGTTCGATTCCTGGCCAGACTCGATTCCTGTCTCTGTGTGCATGGAGTTTGCATGTTCTCCCCATGCTTGGTGGGTTTCCTCCCACAGTTCAAGGATATGCAGGTTAGGCTAATTGGCGTTCCCAAATGGAGAATATTTTGGACAGATTTACTTTTTTAAAACACAGGGTTTTTAAAACAAGCAAAAAATCCAAAATATGATGTCCAATGTGTTTGGTTTAAAGATGTTGGTTGAGTTTTATATATATATATATATATATATATATATATATAAAACTCAACCAACATCTTTAAACCAAACACAGAGCATAATTCATTCTGGAAGTGTGCTTGTATATCAAATCAAATTTCCCCATCAGAAATAATAATGGAAACAACAATAATCCAAAAATATTCGTATAAAAATAATAAATACAAAATATAAAGTAAAATTTAAACAAATTACCTGCACATTACCTTTGAAAAGAATCCCGATAGAGCAGCGTTTATATATATATATATATATATATATATATATATATATATATATATATATATATAAAGCCTGTAAAAAGTGGCAAAAAAAGTTTTTTGTATTGTGTATTGCTCCTTTCTCATGGTTCTGCTTACTGTGATTAGGTTCCCTGATCCACTGGCTGAAAATCACCCCCAAAACATTAGGTTCCCACCACCATGTTTGACAGTGGGGATGGTGTTCTTAGGGTTGAAGCCTTCTCCTTTTTACGCCGAATGAAGGCTACATCATTATGGCCAAACAATTAAATTGAATTAACAACAATTAAATGTTTAATTTGACCATAAAACAGAAGACCAGAAGTCTTCTTTTTTGTCCGGATGACCATTTGCAAAGGCCAAGCAGGCTTTTCTGAGCCTTAACTGGAGAAGTGGTGTCCTCCTTGGTCTGCGTCTGTGGGACCCAGCGGTGTGCAGTGTCCTTTGGACTGTCTGCCTTGAGATGTTGCCCAGCAGAGCCCAGATTCATAAGGATAGCCTTTCCTTTCCTTTCCTTTGCTTTTCCTTTTAACAATGCGCAGCCACAGGTCCTTGGTGAGCTCCTTCGTCTTAGCCATGACTGTCCAGAAACCAACAGCCGAGAGCTTCTGTTTTTCACCCAATGAGTTGATTACAACAGCTGTTCCCAATGAATCAGGGTAATTAGGATGCTTTAGAACAGCTTGGACTATTTGGAATGGTAGAGAACTTTGGATTTTTCCATAGACTGTGACAGTTTGCAAAGGGTATGAATAATTTTGGCCATGCCACTTTTTGTTTAAATGTAAATAAAAGCTGAGAAATATTTTATCCACAATGATGCACATTGTACATCGTCTTATTATCTTCTGGAAGACGCCTGTATCATCTCCGGTCAAAAAAAACCTTGCTGGTTGAATAAAAGCAACATATATAATATATGTAATATAAAACATATATATAATTTATTTAAACAATACACACCTTTCAGCTTCTAGCACCATCAGCAGTCTTAGCTTTACTTCAGTGCTGGTACTCACTATATAACCAGCAGCTTCCCACACACAGCGTGTGATTCTCATGTCTCTCCAACACAAGTTGCTTATGTGTCGTATATAACAAGTCACATAAAGTTCTGTTTCACCGAGCGTATCTCGAACACATTACTGTCATTTTTATACTGCTGGAGTGACTCATCGACTGTCACAGAGGTACTTGTCCTTGTTTTGGCTTCAAATTTCTCCAAAAAAAGCATAAAAACCATTCGTAGCAGCTGCTCTGTTTCTAAATCGAGGCTATATAGCAGTTTACAAATTTAAAGTTTTGTTATAGACATCCTGATGTGTCTCAGAGAATATAAACTTGGCAAAACAATTAAAAAAAAATGTAAATGGTGCTGCATTTATCACATTCTGCTGTCTAACTGTTCATATCAGTAATGCAGTCTGGAAAATAAGAGCAAGGGAGTGAGAAGTGAGAGAGGGGGAGAAATGAAATTGTCTGGTTTTTTATTTTCCATTATGACCCACTTCGGGATTTTCATTTTCTCCAGATAGTGTTGTTCTTCCCACACGACTGCATCATCACATCATCTGTTCGGTCTCCTGAGTTAACTCACCACTCGATAATCATCTCTTATCTCACACACAGGAAGACTAATCATCATATTTATAGTCTCACAGATGAGTTCATGTTGTGTCTTAACCCTGGCGCTGAGCAGACAGGAATGCAGCTCTCACTCTGACTCTCGCGGCATTCTGCCGAGAACTTCACGTCCCAAAGCAGGAACCTGGAGTAGCTTCAGTTTTGTAATAAGGTTGTGACGTCAAGTGCTCTCGCTCGTGCAGCAAAGCTACCGGGTTGTGTTGTTGTTGTTTATTTTCTTGTTTAAAATCAATCAATTCTGAGCAGCCACCTCAAGTAAACTCTGACTTGGGGATCCCGAGGCGTTCTCAGGCCAATGTGGAGATACAGTATAATGTCTGCGACGCATTTTCCTTCTGAGAAAATGCGTTTGGCATTTGGCTTGTATTCGCGATCTTGTCCTTTTGGTCATGACTCACCGCTCAAAGAGGAGAGGGTCGGAACGAAGATGGACTGGTAGATTGAGAGCTTTGCCTTTTGGCTCAACTCTTTTTTCATCACAACAGTGCAGTAAAGCGACTGCAATACCGCCCCCGCTGCTCCGATTCTCCGGCCAACCTCACGTTCCAATGTTCCATCGCTCGTAAAACAAGACCCTGAGATACTTAAACTCCTTCACTTGGGGTAATGACTCCCTCCCTACCTGTAGTAGACAATCCATTGGTTTCCCCCTGAGAACCATGGCCAAAGATTTGGAGGTGCTGATCCTCATCCCTGCTGTTTCACACTCGGCTGCAAACCGATCCAGCAAGCGCCGCAGGTTACAGACTGAACACATCAGGACCACATCATCTGCAAAAAGCAGCGATTCAATCCTTAGCCCACCAAACTGAATACCCCCTCCTCTACGGCTGCCCCTTGATATCCTGTCCATAAAAATCACAAACTGGATTGGTGACGGAGCATAGCCCTGGTGGAGACCAACACCAACTGGAAATTGGCAAGAACCCCGAACTCAGCTCTCACTTTGGGCCTAAAGGGATTGGATGGCCCTGAGAAGTGACCCCCCTCACCCCATAGTCCCGCAGTACCTTCCACAGAAAATCCTGGGGACCCGATCATATGCCCTCTCCAAATTCACAAAACACATGTATGTAGATTGGATGGGCAAGCCCCCTCCAAGATTCCTGCAAGAGTTAAAAGCTGGTCCGCTGTTCCATGACCAGGATGGAATCTCTAGAAATTTTTTTGGTGTGCTAGTGTGAGTGGTTTTTGTGTATGTGTGGAGGGATGGGTTGTGTTCTGTAGGTTGTGATGCATTTTGGAGTTCACAGATGGTTCCAGCGTTATGACGTGCTGTGTTAAGTATTAAATATTAAAATATATATATTTTTAGAATGTTTTAAGTTAAATAAATGTAAACGGAATATTCTATTCTAATAGTCTACGTGTCTATAGGGCGAGTGCACGGATGAAAAGTTGATAGTGGTATGAACTTTAACAGAGGTGTGTGTTATGAGCAGGAACACGCAGCTCTCATGCTGTGAAGTTAGAAGATGTATGACGATAATGAACGTGGGGGAGACACGACATGGAGCTCTCAGGTCTCCTGCTGCTCACTCAGCTTCGCTTTTACAGCTGTAATCTTCTCATCTGTACTCACAGAGAATAATTAGCACTTATTATACAGATAAATAAAACAGATGAAAAAAAGCTAAAAAGGGAAAGGTTTGAACATAAAAAGTCTGACTTTGAGTGCTCAGTCTGATCGGGAATCCGACAAATCTGTCCTGGATGTCTGTGTTTTATGAACAGATGTGATTTAATGATTATAAAATGAATTGTGTAAAATGCGTTAAATATACGTTTTTTTCTCGTTAAAATAAAAAATCAATCCTCAAGCAAAATATGCATTAAAATTCTATGCATTATAAAATTATAATTATATATAATAAAGTATTCTTCATGTTTTCACGGGCACTGTTGAAAACTTGAATTGGTCAGAAGGGGTGTGTGCGCATGTGCGTGTGAGTGTGCGTGTGCGTGTGAGAACAGGAATCAACTGGTCTCTTTGATGTTCCACCTTAAAAGAGAAACAATGTTTCTTTTTTCAAAGTCTAAAGTAAAATGAAATGCTCTGCATTGTGAGCATGGAGTGCACTACCAGTCACGAGTTGGGCATGCCATGATTGGGCATCAGAATCACAAGGTAGTCAGTTGTAATGATTTTCAGTGTCTTGTCAACAGTTAATCTGTGATATCTCTCAATATGCTTTAGACCATCAGATGTCTTATCTATAGGAAGGGTGGATACACGGTCAGTAGCCCGACTAGTGCTACTAAAACTACTCTACAAATCCATACCATGGCAAGAAACACTCAGTTAAGGGAGGAGAAAAGACTTCAATACTTTAAGAAAAAAATTTTAAGAACTTTGAATGTATCCCCAAGTGCAGTTGATACAAGTGAGTCCTCTCATGAGGACTGTTTTAGGAAAGGAAGACCAAGAGCTACCCCTGACCGGCCTCAGAAACAGCACCTCAGATTTGAGCCCACATAAATGCCTCATGGAGTTCAAGTGGAGGACAAATGGCAACATCCACTGTTCAGAGAAGATTGTGTGAGTCAGGTCTTCATGGTCAAATAGCGGCAAAGAAACCTTTACTCAAGAAGAACAACGAGCAGAAGAGACTTGCTTGGGCCAAGAAACACAAGGAATGGACATTGGATGAGTGGTAAACTGTCCTTTGGTGTGATGAGTCCAAATGTGAGATTTTTGGTTGTCGTGGCTTTGTTAGACATGGAGAGGGTGAGCAGAGGGAGGTGTGGAGCTTCTTTGCTGTGGCACTGTTGATGACTTATCCACATATCCAGCATGGCTACCACAGCATTCAACATCTGGTTTGCACTTAATGGGACCATCGTTTGTTTCCCAATAGGATAATGTCCTCAAACACGCCTCTTGGTTATGTAACAGCTATTTGTCCGAGAAGGAAAGTGATGGAGTGATGCATCAGATGACCTGGCCTCCACAATCACCCGATCATGGTTTGGGATGTTTCGGCCCCGGGGGTGAAGGAAAAGCAACCAGGACGGTTGGAATTTAACCACTATCTCATGAGGCTGACTAAGAGAATGCCAAGGGTGTTCAAAGCTGCCCTCCAAACAAATGGTGGCTACTTACTGTAGGAAGAATCAGAAATATAAAACTGCATAATTCCATATTTGTTCTGTCTTCATTTCGAAGTCGACAGTATTATTGTACAATCTTTATAACAATAAAAATAAATAAATAAGAAATCTGTGCCCAAACTTTTGACCATTACTGAAGGTCACTGTGCACTGATCGTCGTGGGTCTGATGACCTACTGATTATAAACACCAGAACTGTCTGCTGGAGCAATAACACTGACAATTACACTGTAAAACTAGATGAGTAAACAAGCACGCACACACACACACACACACACACATGCTCTCTCTCTCTCTGTCATTGTTTGGTTAAATCTCTCATTATGTGGCGACATCACACGGGGACTGTGCAGTTATGGAAAAATAATCAAGGTTAAGGTGAAGCACCCACCAAACCACTATACACACAAATTCTGTGTACTGATACAGTGTGTTTATAATTGATTAAAATGATAAAATAACATTCATCAGAAAATAAAGATTCCTGTTTTTCTTCTTGTTCACTTTGACGCGAGTGTGACGCTGATCATTTTCTGTTAATCATGTGACTTTTCTTATTCTGGAGATTATCCTTTCTGAACCCTTTATAAACACCTTCCTGTGAGCTGAGACAAGGCGCTGTGTTTCCCGCGTGATCCAGCATTAGCGTGAGATTAACCTTCCTGCATATCTTTTTTAGCGACGCTCACGTTCTTTAGTTTGGATGGTGTTATAAAGTCCACGGTGGAATCTGGCTGAAGACGGAGTGTGAGACGGAGTGTTAGTGTGTGTAAACCAGTTTGTTTTTAAAACCAGGTGTAAAAGTCTCGAGCGAGGTTAAACATTCATGTCACTCAGGCAGTAACCAATGGGCAGATGAGAATAAATCGATTAGAACCTGATCAGATTTAAGAAAACTCTCAAATCCAAGAGTTACCGTAAACCATCTCACAATCGTATCAGGTGCGGTGGAAAACTAAATCATTTTACATTTACAGCATTTTATCTCATTATATATCTGAGCAGGGTAAGGGTCCTGCTCACGGGTCCTGCTCACGGGTCCTGCTCACGGGTCCTGCTTAAGGACTTAAGGAAACTGTCTGAGAAAGTAAACATGGATAAATTAGTGTGTAGTGGTGGTGGTGTTGATGATGATGATGATGTGGTTGTTGATGGTGTTGATGATGATGATGTGGTTGTTGATGGTGATGATGATGATGATGATGATGTGGTTGTTGATGGTGTTGATGATGAAGATGATGATAATGAAGATGATGATGTGGTTGTTGATGGTGATGATGATGAAGATGATGATGATGATGATGTGGTTGTTGATGGTGTTGATGATGATGAAGATGATGGTGATGTGGTTGTTGATGGTGTTGAAGATGATGATGATGATGATGTGGTTGTTGATGGTGTTGATGATAATGAAGATGATGATGATGATGATGATGATGTGGTTGTTGATGGTGTTGATGATGATGTGGTTGTTGATGGTGTTGATAATGCTGAAGATGATGATGATGTGGTTGTTGCTGGTGTTGATGATGATGATGATGATGTGGTTGTTGATGATGATGATGTTGATGATGATGTGGTTGTTGCTGGTGTTGATGATGATGATGATGATGTGGTTGTTGATGGTGTTGATGATGATGATGATGATGATGATGATGATGATGGTGTTGATGATGATGATGATGATGATGTGGTTGTTGATGGTGTTGATGATGATGATGATGATGATGATGATGATGTGGTTGTTGATGGTGTTGATGACAATGTGTTGAAGTTGTTATCGATGATGTTGCTGAAGTTGATGTTGAGGATGATGATAATGTTATGTTGTTGAAGTTGTTATTGATGATGATGATGTTGTTGTTGTTGTTGTTCATGTTGTCATGTTGTTGTTGAGATGATGTTGATGTTGTTGTTGTTGTTCATGTTGTTGTTGAGATGATGTTGATGTTCTTCGCTCCTGCTATGTGAGACAGATGAAGCTAAAAGTTGAACCTACGTACGATGTTTACCAGCAAATAATTATTTGCAGAGACGCCTAAATTATTCCAAAACACCGTGATGGTGTGTGCGCCTGTGTATGTGTACGTGTGTATGTGTCTGTGTGCGTGTTGTGCAGATTAGTTAAAGCCACGTGTGGTGTTTGTTTATCGGCTCACGCTGCATTAACGCACATTAACACTCTCCTGGGAGTCGTGGCTCATCACCGCACCGTGCCGCCCCGTGTCTCCTCAGGGCACAGAGACACACGCAAATAAATCAATACACATCTGTCTGTCTGCCTGTCTGCCTGTCTGCCTGTCTGTCTGTCTGTCTGTCTGTAGTAATCAGAGCCCAACTTCTGTTTGTCTTTTCAACCCTCAGGTCCTCACACACGGGGGTCCCAGTGTCCCCCGAATGAGCTGCAGTGTGAGGGGACAGAGGTGTGTGTGCACATGAGCAAGATGTGTAACGGCGTCTCTGACTGTCCTGATGGATCAGACGAAGGGGCGCACTGCAGAGGTACACACACACACACACACACACACACAACCATACAGAGCGAGAGAGTGTTAGTTAGAAGGTGTATTTATCATATAGAAGTGTTTGTTTTTGTTTTATTTTGCTTTGATTTCAGCACAATGCGCATTTTAGGGATATTGTGTAAATAGTACAGGACTTTAGGAATTAGGCCATAACGTCTGTTAGTCATAATGTCTGATATATAAATATCTACTGTAAATTAAAAAATGGTAAAAGAAAATGTTGGCCAAATAGTCAGAATGTTTGTAAACATTGTAACTATGAGATGAAAGAAATGTTTTAAATGACAATTTTATAAAAACACTATAATATTGTGGGAACAAAATAAATTCTTTAAGTTATAAAAAAAAACTATAATCATCCATACTATATTATAATATAAATCTATGATAAAGTATGTAATAAACTATAATAATAAACTAATATTTTAAGAATAAAATGTTAACACTTTGGGGAATGTAGAAGTGTAAAGTGATGTGTTAATCAAGAATTTGAAAAAGTTTGACATTAGGTTTATATTATCAGTATTAAAACTTACTTAAAAGAAAAAAAAACAGAAGAACCTGGAGAAACCTCCTCCTCCGGCACATCTGCGGCCCAACAGTACAACACCACCACAACACACACTCACAGCGGTGCAGTCTACATATGGACTTATAAACCATTATAACCTCCCGGGGAAACACACACACACACACACACACACACACACACACACACACACACACACACACATACGGAAGAGCATTGTAAACTGCATGTTGAGCTAAATCTGAAACTTCTTGAAATTTCTTTGAAGATTAAAAGGGAAGCAAAAACTCCTGCTCCTTACGCACACACACACACACACACACACACACACACACACACACACACACACACACACACACACACACTGAATAAAAATAAGAACTAAAATAAGGATAATAATAATAACTTAATATTAACAGTTTGATTTTTTTGCAGTTAATTATTTGCCTTTGTGTTTTTAGTTGTTTATTTTTATTTTACAGAGTAACGAGTTACCGGGGAAACGTGTGTGGGGTTTTTTCCCTTCGGTTTTAATTTTTTTTATTTATGATTACCCCTCATGACTGTGTGTGTGTGTGTGTGTGTGTGTTTGTGTGTGTTTGTGTGTGTGTGTGTGTGTGTGTGTTTTTTTCTTTATTCTCAGAGTTGATCTCGAACTGCACACATGCCGGCTGTCGGGAAAACTGTTCCATCACACACTCGGGTCCAAAGTGTTACTGCAAAAACGGCTATGAGATCAGCGAGGACGGAAAAGCGTGTAAAGGTTTGTTACGGACACACACACACACACACGAACACACACAAGGAAAAATGGGAAATACGATGAGTTGTGATGTGTGTGTGTGTGTGTGTTACGGGAATCTCTAATCTACTAATACTACAGTGAAGGTGTGTGTGTGTGTGTGTTCAGACTACGACGAGTGTATGGTGTACGGGACGTGCAGTCAGACGTGTACGAACACTGAGGGCTCGTATCTCTGCTCATGTGTGGAAGGCTACCTGTCTCAGCCTGATAACCGATCCTGCAAAGCCAAGAACGGTAAAACCATTCCTCTGTCTCCCATATATGTGTGTGTGTGTGTGTGTGTGTGTGTGTGTGTGTGTGTGTGTCTGAACATTTCCCCTCCATTTCTCCGTAGTTCCCGTGGATCGTCTGCCTGTGTTGCTAATCGCTAACTCTCAGAACATCCAGGCCACGTCTTTGAGCGGCGCCAGCAGCCCATCTCTCTACATCAGCACTAAGCAGACCACAGCCATGGACTTCCTGTACAGACAGGAAACGGTGTGCTGGATCCACGTGGGGGACACGCCGGCCGGGACACAGCTGAAATGCGCCAGAGTCCCAGGACTGAAAACTTTCACTGATGAGAGAGTGATTAACATATCGCTCAGCTTACACCGTGAGTACGGAGAGAACATGTTACAGCCAGACAGAGACAGACAGAGACAGAGAGAGACAGAGAGACAGAGACAGACTGAGCAAAAGAGACAAAAACGGAGAGAGATTTCAGGAGTGTCTGACATGAAGCTGGACGAAAGGAATAGAAAGAGAGAAATGGATGGATATAAAGAGCGAGACAACAAAAGTGAATCCAAGAATTTTCGACATGTAGAGTGAGGGACAGACAGGGACAAAATGGAAAAGCAGAATAGACACATGAATAGAGACAAGAAAAAAAAAAAAAGGGAAAGAAGAATAGACACATGGATAGAGACAGACAGAGACATTTACGTTTCCAAACTTATTTAAGGTTACACATTTGGAGTTGCAAAACCACTCCTCCCTTCCCTACAACCCCCCCATTATTACCCCCCTCCCATTATTACCCCCCCTCCCATTATTACCCCCCACATTATTACCCCCTCCCATTATTACCTCCCTCCCATTATTATTACCCCCTCCATTATTACCCCCCTCCCATTATAAGCCCCCTCCCATTATTACCCCCCTCCCATTATTACCCCCCATTATTCCCCCCCTCCCATTATTCCCCCCCTCCCATTATTACCCACCTTCCATTATTATTACCCCCCCATTATTACCCCCCCTCGCATTATTACCCCCCCTCGCATTATTATTACCCCCCCTCCCATTATTACCCCCCCTCCCATTATTACCCCCTCCATTATTACCCCCCTCCCATTATCACCCCCTCCCATTATTCCCCCCCTCCCATTATTATTCCCCCCCTCCCATTATTCCCCCCCTCCCATTATTACCCACCTTCCATTATTATTACCCACCTTCCATTATTATTACCCACCTTCCATTATTATTACCCCCCCATTATTACCCCCCCTCCCATTATTACCCCCCCTCCCATTATTACCCCCTCCATTATTACCCCCCTCCCATTATCACCCCCTCCCATTATTCCCCCCCTCCCATTATTATTCCCCCCCTCCCATTATTCCCCCCCTCCCATTATTACCCACCTTCCATTATTATTACCCACCTTCCATTATTATTACCCCCCCATTATTACCCCCCCCGCATTATTACCCCCTTTCATTATTATTACCCCCCCTCCCATTATAACCCCCCCTCCCATTATTACCCCCTCCATTATTATCACCCCCTCCCATTATTCCCCCCCTCCCATTATTATTCCCCCCCTCCCATTATTCCCCCCCTCCCATTATTCCCCCCCTCCCATTATTATTACCCCCCCATTATTACCCCCTCCATTATTACACCCCCCATTATTACCCCCCCTCCCATTATTACCCCCCATTATTACCCCCCTTCCATTAATACCCCCCTCCCATTATTATCCCCCCCCCCCATTTGTGTGTGTGTGTGTGTGTGTGTGTGTTCACGCTAGACATGGTTTACTTATTGTCCCTTTTGACCTCTTTGATGTCTTCCAAAGCAGTTTTGTCCTCGCATTAAGTTATCACCCCTAGGTCCACTAGGACAGTGCATCTGCCACTCAACACGGGGTACAGCGGGGTAGAGGGTGATGATCTCCAGGAGCCATCGCCCAGAACATGATCTAAACCCATGAAACATATACAAGTCACTACACGAAAGCCATTCCGAGCTGAAAAGCGTTGGAAGGCTTCGGTCTTGAGTTTACCATCAGAGAACCTGGAAATGTGAAAGTTTGGAGAACATGAAAAACGGCAGGACCTGGGACACAGAACAACCTTATTCCAGTGAATGACTGAAGGACAGAGAGAGAGAGAGAGATGGAGAGATGGAGAGGAAAGAGAGAAGGAATAAAGGCAGAGAGAAGGGCAGGGCAGGCCGGGGCTGAGTTGTCCTGTATGCTGGTATTTACATTCCTGAGAGCCAAGTGTGGCCACGACATATTGTAAACACACACCCCACCCATCCAGTCCCGCACACACACACAGACACACACACACACACACACACACACACACACACACACACACACACACACACACACACACACACACACAGAGACACACACACACACACACACACACACAGACACACACACACACAGACACACACACACACACACACACAGACACACACACACACACACACACACACACACACACACACAGAGGTTATAATAAGTCCTGGACGTGTTGCGTATAATCTGCACTTTGTGGTGTTTTGTGTTTCGCTGCTGCAGAAAATAACTCTGCTGGTTTTGTGCATCATTGTGTGTTTCCCTCTCGCAGCGTCTGGAAGTCTGAGCACACAAACACCAACACAACACACACACACACACACACAGACACACACAACTCGGCCACGCCCACTGGTTTACACATGTTGTGTTGTGGGTACGTGCAGGATCGTCACACACACACACAGAACAGTTCACTTTGTCGCGCTTGATGCTGCTGCATTATTGATGATGTGACCTGTGAAATGCTGACGAGGCTAATTTACCAGCACAGAAAGGGTGTGTGTGTGAGGTTCTTCTGTAGCCCCGCCCACTTTGTGGTTTTGTGAAATCACAGCAGTCAGCTTTTCTAGCTCTGTTTTTGAGTTTTGTCACTGAAGAGTGTGTATATTTGTGTGTTTGTAAGTTTGTGACGTAACCATGGCAACCATGAGGTGAGGTCATACAGGAAATGATGCATGTGCAGGGGATCAGCGTCTCGGCATGGCATCCAGATGTTCCTTCTCTTCTCTCTTCCTCTGTTCTGTCTGTTTTCAGTTTTCCTGTGTTCTGGTGTTAAGATGAAGGTCTGGCCTTTTTATCTTTCCTTTAATCTTTCATCTTGTAAATCTGCAAGGTTTATTTGTACACACACAGAAACACACACACACACACACACATACACACCTCTTTATAAAGTTAAAAAAAGATTGCAAGTCACAGTTTCAACATAATGTTTACATGCTGGACATCCATAAGTAATTATTCCAAGCCTGTGTGTGTGTGTGTGTGTGTGTGTGTGTGTGTGTGTGTGTGTGTGTGTGTTCCCCACAACTTTTCTTAAAGTTGTAATAATTTATAATTTATTGGTCAATTTTTAGTTTTATTATAATTTATTTATTGTTTTTTATGATCTAAAGAATATAATAAATAATTATTAGACTTAATAATTAGGGTCTATCTACAGTTAGAGTAAATTTTATTAATTTTGTCAAAGCTTGATTGCGTTAGATTATATTATTTTAAATATTGTTATTATTGCATAATGATTCTTTTTCCTTATTTAAAGATCTGGTCATTATTATTATGATTAATAAAATAATCCTATTCTTCTTAAATCATAACTTGATTATGAACCTATATGATTTTAAACATTGACGTTTTATAATAATATACGTATACATTATGGATTAGTAATCATAGTTATATTAATTAATTACTTAATATTTAAAAAGTTACAACCTTGATTGATACATTTTGGTTATGTAGTATAATATAAAGTGTAGTAAGGGATAGGAATGGATTCGATTATTAACTATTGATCCCTTTGTTTTTTGGCTTTAAAACGGGAAGTCTGGCCATCTGTGCTCTGTGTCCAGAAAAAAGCGGAACTGAAAGTTATTTCTTTTAACTTTTCCTAAGCGTCTCTGTTGATCTTATTTTGGCAAAGAGATTTTGGACTTTTCCACGACCTTCTGCCTGCTTTTACGTTCCTTATTTCTTGCTCTCTGTTTGTACGGTTTGTTCTTAGGTCACACTTTGCATACTTTTCTGCTTAATTATCGTTAGTTATGAGTAAACAACTATAAGACAAAATAAAAAGGAGTAAATATTATTAGTATTATTATTTTTACATATTGCTCTTTGTTTCCTCTCCCTGTCTTCTACCTGTATATTTCTCACTTCCCCAATTTGCCATGCAGAACCTTCGCTTTTATTGTAACTAGCAGATCAAGGCCTTTTATATAAATATATTTTTTTGTTTTGTTCCTTGCCAGATTGCGCATACGACTTCGACAGAAATGGAGAGAGAAAATGGGAAAGAGAGAGAGAGAGCAGAATTAATACTGTAATTCATATGATATTCTTTTATATCTAATACTTTTATACTGTATAGGTTTATAAATTCAGATTAATGTTATTAATGTTTTCTAATGGCTTCGGCAACAATGTAATACTTTTGTTAACCTTCATGCCAATAAAGCTCTTCTGAACTGAGAGCAAAAAAAACATGAGGGGAAAGAAGTAGGAACGTAAAATATGGCGAATGAAAAGAAAGAAACGTATATGGGGGTAAAGAAGATATGAGAGTCAGAAAGAAGAAAGTCTGGATCGAAAGGGACAAGTGATGAACGAGAAAAAGGAAAATGGATAATGAACGAAACGGATTAGATAAGTAACGGAAGTGATAGAGCAAGAACGGAAAGGAAGAAAAAGTGCAATTGAGAGAAAGGAATGGAAATAGAGAGAAAAAGTGAGAGGAGATGATAAAGGAGGGTCAAGAAAAATGAACAGGACAGACAGAGGAGAAAGGGAGGGAGGGATGTACAGACACGGCGTCTCTGTCAGACAGACAGACAAACAGACACACGCAGACAGACAGACACACAGACAGACAGACACAGACAGACAGACAGACACAAGCAGACAGACAGACACAGACAGACAGACATACACAGACAGACAGACACACAGACAGACAGACAGACACACAAAGACAGACAGACACACAAAGACAGACAGACACACAAAGACAGACAGACACACAAAGACAGACAGACAGACACACAAAGACAGACAGACAGACACACAAAGACAGACAGACAGACACACAAAGACAGACAGACACACACACAGACAGACACACACACACACAGACAGACAGACACAGACAGACAGACAGACAGACAGACAGAGTAGTGTGTGTAACCACCAGGTTGTCCTGACTGAGGTGATGTGCGTCACTGTACAGTACAGATGTGATGGTGTGTGTGTTGTACAGATGTGGAACAGATGGCGATCGACTGGCTGACGGGAAATTTTTACTTTGTGGACGACATGGACGATCGGATCTTTGTGTGTGATAAAGACGGAGTGACGTGTGTGACGCTGCTGGATCAGGAGCTGTACAACCCCAAAGGAATCGCCCTGGACCCTACCATGGGGTACACACACACACACACACACACACACACACACACACATAAAGTTTAAAATAAAACACAAAAACCATCTTGGAGCTTTCTCCACTTTTACTGGAAAAATATTCCAAAAGCTTTGTTGCATAAGTATACATACCCTTTTGTAAGACAGTTACATTCGAGTATTCCTCACACTGCTACGGTTACTGAAGTTCCTCTGATGAACCCCATGTGAAGTTGTGTGTTTCTGTACAAGTTTTTTTTTTTTTTTACATCTTCCTGCTTTCATCGAAGAGCTTACAGAGCATGTATCGATCAGGACAGGGCTACCGAGGAATTTCTAAAGCATTAAATAGAGGGAGCACCGGTACCATGGAGCACCGTGAAGTCCCTCATCAACAAGTGGAGGAAATGGAGCTCTACAGTGACATCAGCAAGAACAAGAAGTTCCTTTAAAACGGATTAAATAGGACAGAAACGTAGGCTGTTGAGGGATCTATAGCAATGTTAGAGCAGCTGCAGGAACATCTGGCTGACTCAGTACCAATGTTCAAGTACCAGAGTACTTGCGGGCCCAACGCACTAATCCAACTCGAGAAGAAGAAGGTGGTCAGGGTTTTGGAATGTCCAGTTAGAGCTTCACATTACATCTAAAAGCTTAGGAACCTATAGGAGAAGCTATAGGAGAACCTCCTCACTAAATGAAGATTTTTATTCCAAAAATTACTTATTTGTATTATTAAGTCTTAAAAGTTAAAAGATGTGCTAACTAAAAAAACAGGTACTTTTTTTTTTACCCAATGGTAAAAACAGTTACTGTATTAAAGCCGTTATGTTTTTTACACTGTGTGTGTGTGTGTGTGTGTGTGTGTGTGTGTGTGTGTGTGTGTGTGTGTGTGTACAGAAAGTTGTTCTTTACGGATTACGGACAGATCCCGAAGGTGGAGCGGTGTGACATGGACGGTCAAAACCGCTCCAAGCTGGTGGACAGTAAGATCGTGTTCCCTCATGGAGTCACGCTGGACCTGGTCAGTAAACTGGTGTACTGGGCCGACGCCTACCTGGACTACATCGAGGTCATCGACTACGAAGGGAAACACAGACACACCATCATCCAGGGGCTACTGGTATACACACACACACACACACACACACACACACACACACACACATGGAGTTGTATAATTCTTTCATCATTCATGTAATTTCTCTCTCTTCCCATCTGTATGTCTCTTTATGTCACTCGTCTTGTCTCTCTTTTATGCCTGTCTTTACCTCCCCATGTCTCCCTTCCACTTTCCTTTCCCTTCTCTCTCTCTCTCTCTCTCTCTCTCTCTCTCTCTCCTTTAGATCGAGCATCTTTATGGTCTGACCGTTTTTGAAAATTATCTTTACGCCACAAACTCGGACAACGGTAATGTGCAGCCGAAGACGAGCGTGATTCGTGTGAACCGCTTCAACAGCTCTGACTATCAGGTGGTGACTCGCGTGGATAAGGGCGGGGCTCTGCACGTCTATCACCAGAGATGCCAACCTCCAGGTACGCAAACACCCCCTGCACGAGGTACAGTCCAACCTCTACACGACGCTCTCTACACACACACACACACACACACACACACACAGACTTTTTTAATTTATAATTATTTTACATATGTTCAGGTCAGATGACTCAACTCTTTACACAGTTCATCATTATATACAGAAACTATTTATTTATTTAACTATCACCAGGTTAAAACTGTCAGTCATGATTTCTCGTTTTTCAATTATTTGGTTATTCTTTGTTATTTTATTTTATATATTGTACATATTATTAAATTTCTGGAATATCATTTATTTAAAATTAATCATTTATTTTACCTGCATATTTACCTCCTTTCTTATAATTTTTTTTTTTTTGCTCGTTTTTTTCCTACTTTCTTTTTCTTCTACCCCTCTCTCTCTCTCTTACCATCTGTATGTCTCTCTACCTGTCTCTGTCTTTGTCTCCATCTCTATGTCTGACCTTCTCTCTCCCCATTTCCCCCCGCTCTCTTTCACTGTATCTCTCGCCTCTATTTCTCTTCCCGTGTCTCTCTGTGTTTCTCTCTTCCCATCTGTATGTCTCTTTATGTCACTTTTCTTGTCTCTCTTTTATGCCTGTCTTTACCTCTCCATGTCTCCCTTCCACTTTCCTTTCCCTTCTCTTTCTCTCAATGCCTGTCTGATCTTCTCCATGTCTCCCTTTCACTCTCTCCTTCTCTTTCTCCTTCTTTTCCCTGTCTCTCTCACAATCTGTATGTCTCCCTCTGTCTCCATGTCTTTCTTCCCATCTCTTTCCGTGTCTGTCTGTCTCTCTCACAATCTGTATGTCTCTCTCTGTCTCCATGTCTCTCTTTCCGTCTCTTTCCGTGTCTGTCTGTCTCTCTCACAATCTGTATGTCTCCATGTCTCTTTTTCCGTCTCTTTCCGTGTCTGTCTGTCTCTCTCACAATCTGTATGTCTCCCTCTGTCTCCATGTCTTTCTTCCCATCTCTTTCCGTGTCTGTCTGTCTCTCTCACAATCTGTATGTCTCTCCCTGTCTCCATTCCCGTCTCTTTCCGTGTCTGTCTGTCTCTCTCACAATCTGTATGTCTCTCTCTGTCTCCATGTCTCTCTTTCCGTCTCTTTCCATGTCTGTCTGTCTCTCTTACAATCTGTATGTCTCTCTCTGTCTCCATGTCTCTCTTTCCGTCTCTTTCCGTGTCTGTCTGTCTCTCTCACAATCTGTATGTCTCTCTCTGTCTCCCTGTCTCCATTCCTGTCTCTTTCCGTGTCTGTCTGTCTCTCTTACAATCTGTATGTCTCTCTCTGTCTCCATGTCTCTCTTCCCGTCTCTTTCCGTGTCTGTCTGTCTCTCTTACAATCTGTATGTCTCTCTCTGTCTCCATGTCTCTCTTTCCGTGTCTGTCTGTCTCTCTCACAATCTGTATGTCTCTTCTCTGTCTCCATGTCTCTCTTTCCGTCTCTTTCCGTGTCTGTCTGTCTCTCTCACAATCTGTATGTCTCCCTCTGTCTCCATGTCTCTCTTCCCGTCTCTTTCCGTGTCTGTCTGTCTCTCTCACAATCTGTATGTCTCCCTCTGTCTCCATGTCTCTCTTCCCGTCTCTTTCCGTGTCTGTCTGTCTCTCTCAATCTGTATGTCTCTCTCCATGTCCTCATCTCTCTCTCTCCCTCTCCCCAATACTGGTCTGTGTCTTAGTGAGGAGTCACGCGTGTGTGATGGATCCAAATGGGAAGCCTGGCGGTTGTTCTGATATCTGTTTATTGGGAAACAGCCACAAGGCGCGAACGTGTCGCTGTCGCTCTGGATTCAGCCTGGGCAGCGACGGGAAATCCTGCAAGAGTGAGTCTGCAGTAACTGATAATAATTTCAATATTCTATCAATAACAATAATAAGATGGATGGATGGATGGATAGATACAGCAGATAGATTACTTTATCATGATCGATAAACCAATTACAAGTTGTTCAGCAGCTCTTCACCAATGTTTAGGAAAAGCCATAAAAATTATACATACTGAAAACAATAAATAATAAAAGCAGTAATGAAGCAGTAAGAGGACGTGTTCTGTGTGTGTGGTCTTCTTCTATCTATTGAGTTGCTGTGGTAGATGGATCTGCTTTAACTTCTTGCGTAAGTAGAGTTTTGCTGGGTTTGCTTCACAAGGTGTGAGACCATATCAGGTGTGTGTGAGATGCAGACCCGTATCCTCTCTACTTCCTGCCCTTTAATGTGGGACTGCACGCTGTGGTTTGAGTTCCTGGAAGCGATGATCATCTCTGTGGTGTTTAAGGTGTTGAATTCCTGTTTGTTATGACGGCAGCGCTCCGCCAGATGTTAGACTTTCTCCCTGTTGCTCATCAATTCTGCTATGGTGGTGTGATCAACAGACTGACAATGGTTCAGGGGAATGGATGTGGGAGCAGTTACGTGTGGAGAGAATGTAGAGGACAGGGCTGAGGACACGCTTTGTGAATAATTGCAACCTCGTCGGACGTTTTGCCCAGAATGCTTGTGCAAAGCGAGAGTTTAAGCCCAAGTTGGGCTTGCTGTTAATAGGGAACACTTTTTATCACTGACAGATAACAGCTGATGACGTCCACAAGGTTCCTGCAGGAGAGTTTCCTTGTTCATCAGAGGAATGGTTTCACTAAGTCGTCTGGTTTAATGCTCGCTTAGTGAATCTGATCGAGTTCATTTTAATTAACAGTATTGATCATTTTCATACTAAAAAACTTTCATACAGTTTTGCCTTTTTGGTGAAAAAATTACTGAAGCATAATTCACTTTTTCCTGCGGTTGATGTCATCGCTGCACTTTGCCTTCTGTTTACTGTCAGATTTTTTTTTATTAAATAAAGCAGAAAATTTGGGGGGTTTTAAATTCATTACATTTCTAAAGCTGTTTTTTTTCGGTTTGTTCTTAATTATTGTTGAAATATATTGTTCATATAGTGTTGTATAGTGTTAAAATCATTAGTTTTATTTATTTCTAAATCCTTTTTCCGTGTTGTTAAATTCCTTGTGGTTCAGACTTGATGACTGTATTTTTGTTTTTTTCACTCCTGCTCCCCAGAGCCTGAGCATGAGCTGTTCCTGGTCTACGGGAAAGGCCGCCCTGGTGTGATCAGAGGGATGGACATTAACCCCAAGGTGCAGGATGAGTACATGATCCCCATAGAGAACCTGATGAACCCTCGCGCCCTTGACTTCCACGCTCAGAGCAACTTCATCTACTTCTCCGACGCCACCAGCTACCTAATCGGTCGACAGAAGATCGACGGCACAGAGAGAGACACCATCCTGAAGGATGGTACATCATCACTCTTCCCATCGTTCACTTAATAAAGCTGAACAAGAGCCTTAAACAGAGCTGGGAATAATAACCAGTCGAGAATGAGAAGGTGGAGCGGGAAGGAGAAAGGCAAAAGACGGAGACAAAAATTAAAGTATTTCAAAAAGAGTGTGTGTGTGTGTGTGTTGTACAGGTGTGCACACGGTGGAGGGAATAGCTGTGGACTGGATGGCCAACAATCTGTACTGGACTGACGATGGCCCGAAGAAGACCATCAGCGTGGCTCGACTGGAGAAAGCGGCTCAGACGAGGAAAACTCTCATTGAGGGCAAAATGACACATCCACGAGCCATCGTAGTCGATCCCAAAAACGGGTGAGAGGGTTGAGTGTGAACAGGATCAGATGTAAGTAGAATGGAGATTGGACAGGGACAGGATAGACTGTGAGTGAGATCTAGTGAACATGGTGTTGTTAGAGTGTAAGTAGGATGCTATCTAATCAAGGTCCAGCAAGATCAGAGTCTGAACAGGATTGAGTCCAATTAGGATCATGTGTGAATGGGATAAAGTTTAAATGGGTTCAAGTGTGAACAACAGTGACTATAAAATGGATCAACAGGGCCAATTAGGATCAGATGTGATCAGGATCGAGTGTAAAGTCGATGAACTGTGTTGAATGAGTTTGGAGTGGGTAGATGAGCCGTTTGAATTTGATCGAGGTGTGAATTCAGTTGTGGTCATGCAAATGGGATTGCAGTGAGAATGAGTTTAAAGTGAAAATGGGATCCGAGTGAAAATAGCATTGAAGTGTGAAAGGGATCAAAATGTGAAGCAGAACCATTATGAATTGGATTGAGGTGTTTTATGGATCAAGGTGTGAAGTGAGAATGGGTTCAGGTGGGAATGGGATTGAATTGGATCAAAGTGGGAATGGGATCGGGTGTGGTCAGGAGCAGAATTCAGGATTAAGGCATAAACTTGACTGATGTGTATGTAAACATCTACAGTACAGGGTGGGCCATTTATATGGATCCACCTTAATAAAATGGGAATGGTTGGTGATATTAACTTCCTGTTTGTGGCACATTAGTATATGTGAGGGGGAGAACTTTTCAACATGGGTGGTGACCATGGTGGCCATTTTGAAGTCGGCCATTTTGGATCCAACTTTTGTTTTTTCAATATGAAGAGGGTCATGTGACACATCAAACTTATAAAATGTGTTCGACGTGCTGCCCATTGTGTTGGATTGTCAATGCAACCCTCTTCTCCCATTCTTCACACATTGATAGCAACACAATGGACAGCACATTGAACATATTTTATAACACGTTTTATAAGTGGTCAGAAACTTGTAAATAACTCATGAAAGAATAAAGTTACGTTAAAACCAGCCACACCATTGTTTTTCTTGTGAAATTCCCAATAAGTTTGATGTGTCACATGACATTCTTCCTTTAAAAAAAAAAACCCAAAAGTTGGATCCAAAATGTCCGACTTCAAAATGGCCACCATGGTCACCGCCCATCTTGAAATGTTAATATCAGCAAAACGAGTTTTCTGAAGTTCTGAGAAATCTGAAGTTTTATTCTTTCTCACTTATGACAGAATAAAAGAGACTTCATTTAAATATGTGTGATCAGTTTCCTAAATGATCTGATCTCTAAGCTAAACTCTCAGTTCTGTAATTACTCATTAAACTGGATAATGAATAAATTTTACTCATTACAGAAATGATTTTCTCTCAGATTCGTGAAAAATCTGTTATCAGTTCTTTAATAAACCTGATAATTACTTTCACCAACAATTAAAGCTAATTATCTGAGTAGTTAGTTGATTCAACTTGTATTGATTTACTCTCGTACGACTACGGGAGGCTCAGTGGGAAGAGTCTCAGACGAAGGGCTGTCAGTCAAGCATACTCATTAGTATATAAAGCCACACTCCGATCAGTGTGGTCAGCTGCTGTGTCACAAATTGATCAGATTTCCTTCTCTGATTTCTTATTTTATTAATATTAATTAAACAAAAATGTTCTTGTTTTACAAAATATTGAATTAAATAGCTGTTACTGCTAAAAAAGGCATTTGGCTTAGCAGTGCTGATACTAACACCCTAAACCTTTGGCAGATGGATGTACTGGACAGATTGGGAAGAAGATCCGAAAGACAGCAAGAGGGGTAAAATCGAGAGGGCCTGGATGGACGGAACCAACCGGAACATTCTCTTAACATCAAAGACGGTTCTGTGGCCCAACGGTCTGAGTCTAGATGTACCTCAGGGGATCCTGTACTGGGTCGACGCGTATTACGACCGCATTGAGATGGTCTACCTCAACAGCACTGAGCGCAAAGTCAGCTCCTCCACCTTTATCTCCTCACTTTCACTCTTCAGCCCTCAACAAGCAACAAATGTAGCTTTAACCACAAATACATAGCTGCTACACACTAAACTGATCTGTCTCATGCCAGAAATTATTCAGATATAATGAAATAAAACAATAGAATGTGTGTGGAAGCATTTCTGACGTCCTGCCACGCTAGCTCTGTGCAGCCATTCTGCTACCTAGATAGACAATAGCAACATTGTTAGCTAGTAATTGACTTGTATGTAAACCATAGCAGCTAGCTAGTTCTTAACATGTAAAGTATAGCAACTAGCTAGTTCTTAACATTTAACCTATAGCAACTAGCTAGTTATTAACTTGTAAACTATAGCAGCTAGCTAGTTCTTAACATTTAACCTATAGCAACTAGCTAGTTTTTACCATGTAAACTATAGAAACTAGCTAATTATTAACTTGTAAACTATAGCAGCTAGCTAGTTCTTAACATGTAAAGTATAGCTACTCTCTAGTTCTTAACATTTAACCTATAGCAACCAGCTAGTTTTTACCATGTAAACTATAGAAACTGGCTAGTTATTAACTTGTAAACTCTAGCAGCTAGCTTTTTATTTTTATGGGATTCATGGCAGTCAATGAGGTAAATATCGTTAGTTGAACTCCATGTTAAATATTTCTTTTGCCCTTAGACGGTGTATGAGGGACAGGAGCTGAGTCATGCCTTTGGTCTCTGCCATTATAAGAACTTTCTGTTCTGGAACGAGTATCGTAGCGGGAGCATCTACAAACTTGACCAGGACACCAAGTCCGTCACGCTTCTTCGCAATGAGCGTCCACCTATCTTTGAAATCCGCATGTATGACGCCCAGCAGCAGCAAGGTACCGACGTAACTTAGCACGGAAATGAAGCATTTCTGCATCAAAGAGCTATTGAAGTAGCCTAATGTTCTGGATTCTGATTAGCATTTAGCTTAACTATTAACACTTTACCAAACTCAAGGCTACAAGTGTGTCATTTAGCCGCTGTTTTGATAAAATACACCTTTCAGGATAAATTCATCTGCTGGGTCTGTTCCAGGTACGAATGCGTGTCGAGCGAATAACGGTGGATGCAGTATACTGTGCTTAGCGACGCCGCACGGTCGCACGTGTGCATGTGCTGAAGATCAGCTCCTGGATTCGGCAGATAACACTAGTTGTAAAGGTAAAATAGCGAATTAGCCAATGTGTTTATTAACATTTTATAACTATTACACTAATGTATTACATAGTAATAACTAAAATATATTAACAAAAAATTTATTTGCATAGGGCTTTTTACAGTGGTCATTGTTGCATAGCAGCTTTACAGAATAAAAAGAAAATGATGAAAATGTGTGAAAAAATATGTATTAAATCCAAATACATAACTTTACTCATAATCCAAACCTTTAACCACTAAAACTATTAGCTACTTAGCATTCTAAGAAAGAATTGTTCATATACAGGTAGTTAGCACATGCTAATAGTTAGAAAGTTAAGCAGTCGCAGAAGTGGCATCTACTAAAAAGTAGCTAGTTAGAATTCTGAGGAAATGTCATCATTCTAACAGCTAGCTAGAATAGAATTAAATGCTAGTTAGTAGCATACTGAAAAATTGTTGCTGCTCTCAGTTATCATTTTGAGGTATAACTGGTCAATCATGCTAACAGCTAGCTAGCTTGAATTTCAAGGTTAGCGTACATGTGTAACAGCTAGCTCATGAACACTGCAAGATAAACTGCACATGCTAAGAAGCATTATTTAAAAAAAGAAATTTAACTCCCTCTCTCGCTGTGTGTGTGTGTGTGTGTGTGTGTGTTTGTGTGTGAAGCGAACCCATCCTATATTCCTCCTCCTCAGTGTCAGTCAGGAGAATTTGCCTGTAAGAATAATCGCTGTATCCAGGACAGGTGGAGGTGCGACGGAGACAACGACTGCCTGGACAACAGCGACGAAGCTCCAGAGCTCTGCCGTAAGGACACACACACACACACACACACACACACACACACACACACACACACACACGTATATATAAAAAAGACACCACTACAATTTAATCTAGAAACTTCTGGAATGTCATCAAGAGGAAGATGGATGGTCACAAAACAAAGCTGAGCTGTTTGCTTTTTGCAAAAAGAGTGGTATACAGTTACACAACAGAAATATGAAAACCTGTTGGAGAGCCGGACAAAACGCATGAACTCTGTAATTGCAAATCGCCGTTATTTCACCAAATACTGATTTGCTAATGTTATTCAGCCAAATCATTAACACAGTTATTTGCATTTTGTTCATCTTGTGTTGTGATGATGTCGGTTCCTTTAAATATAGCAAATATATTCAAATATATATACCGTATATACATATACGATGTATAAATAATATATATATATATATGGATAGTGAGCATATGTCAAATCACAAATTTCCCCCTAAGAAATACTGGAAACTCCTATAATTTGTTCTACAGCGCAAAAATGTTTATATAAAAAGAATTTTAGTATATATGCACATTAATGCATTTACACAGACACTGACTCAGACACTCAAACACACGTGAAGCTAAAAACAAAACAAACAAAAAGGTTGGAGGAAAAAAAAGAAAATGAGAAACCGAAGGAGAGATGAATGAAAAAAGAAAGAGTGAAAAAAAGGAATCTAGTGGGAGAGACAAAATAAAGAGAGTCAACAGATCAATAAAGTGTGTGGTGTTTACTGGAGTGGTTTGCTGTGTGTGTATGTAGATCAGCACACGTGTCCCTCTGATCGCTTCAAATGTCAGAATAACCGCTGCATCCCCATGCGCTGGCTCTGTGATGGAGACAACGACTGTGGCAACAACGAGGACGAGTCCAACTCCACATGCTCAGGTACAGGCACACGCAGACACACACACACACACACACACACACACACCCCTGAGGTGTCTCTGCAGGACAGGTGACCTTTAGCTGATGATCTCGGCAGGAATCCTCACATTTTCAAGTGAAACCTTCACGGTTCTGATTTCACTTGTTTATTCTGCATGAAAAGAGCAGAGAGAGAGAGAGAGACAGACGAAGAGAGAGAGAGAGAGAGAGAGAGAGAGAGAGAGAGAGCGACAGACGAAGAGAGAGAAAGAGAGAGAGAGAGAGAGAGAGCGACAGACGGAGAGAGAGAGAGAGATGGGGAAAGTAAATTCAGCCCTGCATCTTCTGTTGGCTCGGGAACATCACTACACTGTTGTACTCGTGTGTCTTAGGCTGTATAACAAACGCTAGATTGTGTCACACCCGCAGTGGGAAACATTACGCAAAAAATACGAGTTAATTAATATAATAAGATAATGTATAAGTTTGCGTAACTTTTAACTGCTTTTAAGCTGAAATTATAGCAAGGTGTTCCGTAAAATTTTACAAATTCAGTGTAAGTATTGTGCTTTTTTCAAATATTTATTTTTATGAAGGTGTTTCTTATTTCTTATAGTGTTTAATAACCATATTTACAAATCATTTATGACATGACACAAGCTGAATTTTAACTTACTCTGTTCCTGTGTGTGTGTGTGTGTGTGTGTGTGTTCTTTTATGTTTAAAGTTTTACTGAAACTTGCTTTATGAATTTAGTGTACCGTGTTATTAAGTTAACTATAATAATAAAATAGATTTATCTTTAAAATGAATATTTTTTTAAATAACACTTAAACTTATTAAAAGTTTCTGTTGAATTATTAAAAAAGAATTTAGTTTTCTTTTCTTTTTTTAATAATGTTTTTACTTTCTATACATGTAGTGTATATGACACGTTAATATTTTATTGCTAATAATTCTGTGTTTTAATTGCTGTTAATTGCTGCGATGTGATTCGCCGTCAGCTCGGACATGTCCTGCCAATCAGTTTTCGTGTGCAAGCGGTCGCTGTATTCCCAGCTCGTGGACGTGTGACCTGGACGACGACTGCGGCGATCGCTCGGACGAACCTGCGTCCTGTGGTAACAAATAATCTTTAATAAAACGTTAATCATGACAGACGTCAAAGACATCCAAATGTTTGTAAATGTACAAAGCGGGACTTATATAATCTCTTGCTGCACTAATGCTCTTATCCCAGGATTTCCCGCGGCTAAGAGCCTCATCAGTACTGTGCTTAGCTGTCCTGTAACTGTAGTTAGACTTGAACAGCTCCTATGTTATTGATGAAGTTATTAATATACACGTTACAAACGATTGCATGCAGTATGAATGATGCGTAATGAACGATGTTCCATGAGAGCGTGTTTGTGTTCCGCAGCGTATCCGACGTGCTTCCCCCCGACTCAGTTCACCTGTAACAATGGACGCTGCATCAACATGAACTGGCGCTGCGACAGCGGTGAGGCGCGTTACTTTCCTCACGTGGTGTGTGAATGATGATGTGCGTTCTAGAGTATTAGTGTGTTTTAGTGTGTGTTCGTACTACATCACATCTCTGTCGTTACCGTTTCTCTTTGTCTTTTGTGTGTTTTTGTGTTCGTTACCTCATTTATCCATGTGTGTGTGTTTACATCATTTCCTGTTCTCTGTGCCATTGGCCCCGCCCCCCATCTTCAATTGGTTCGCTGTTGCAGAAAAGGATTGTGGGGACGGATCTGATGAGTTCAATTGTTCCGACATGGCCGGTTAGTGCATAGATCAACATGCACCATAATATCTACAGCGCACCATCCCACCCAACCCCCTCCCCCCATCCCTCCTCCCCCCCCCCCCCCCAAAAAAAAGAAATTTATTATGAAAAAATATAAACATTGAATATGATTAATAATGAATTAAAGCAGATTAGTTTTCAGATTAATGTTACGGGTATATCCTGATCAGGGACTAAAATTGCATATTAATCTTTATTAATATGTAAGCTTTTCCTACCTAAAAAAATAAAATAAATTTCAATAAATTCGATCCTCATGGTGCATGGTCCGATCTATGCAGTTTCTGTGATTATCTATTGTGTTTTTTGTGTGTTTAACTTGTATTTAATTGGTGTCTATATGATGTGCATGTGTGTGTGTGTGTGTGTGTGTGTGTGTGTGTGAGAAGATTTTGAGAAAACAAATCTAATAATATTTGAAAACATTGTATTTTTATGAATTGATCCAGGTTTCTTAAAATCCCTAAAGACTATTGTATTGTATATTGTATAAGAGAATCCACCCCGGTTTATTCTTATTTTTTTATTCTCTTTTGCATCGCATTACATTAACATGAACAGGTTTTATGAGTGTGTTTTAATTTTTTTATGTCCTGTAAGTCCATGTGATGCTGGAACACACTGCTGTGTGTGAGCTGTGGCCATTGTGTAGCATTGTTGTGTAATTGCGTTGTGTTGTAGATAACGATTGCGGTGATAACAGCGATGAAGCGGGCTGCACTCACTCCTGCTCCAGCACGCAGTTTAAATGCAACAGCGGCCGATGCATCCCGGATTACTGGACCTGCGACGGCGACAACGACTGCAACGACTACAGCGACGAGACCCACGCCAACTGCAGCAACAATGGTAAGGACGACATGGCGACAACAACAACAACAACAATAATAATAGTATTAATAATAATTTGTAACTGTAATAAAAAAAAATACGAATACCAATATAATAATAATAATAATAATTATAATATTACTAACAATAATTTGCAATTATAAAAATACTTTTGTTTACAAAAATATTACTGCCAAAAGTAATAATAAAACAATAATGATAGTAATAATAATACCAATAATAATAATAATTTTAATTATTATTATTATGATTAGGTAAGTAATAATAAAGCTAAAATTTCAACAATAAATAAAATAAATTATTTAAATATAATTTACATTTTTATAACCAAGTTATATTTATATATTTTAAAGTTATATATTTTATATTTTTATAACCAGGTGACTTGAAAAACGAGCAAGTCTTGGTTTACGAGTTCAGAGTAACATATATCATGCATGCGCCTCTTGTTTTGACTGTGTCACGTGATCACAACTGAGCCAACAGTTTTTTCTCCCTTGCGCTGCGGAATTGTGGGTAATCGTCTCTTCTGCTTGGTCTTAGTACGCGTCTCTCACTGGTATAATCAAGATCCGTGCACGTGTGTACTGTAACACTGTGACCACGTGTGTGCCCGTAAAACATATTTTATTCTGTGTTTGTATGCGAGTGTGTACAGCGCGCGTGTACTATTTATTATAACAAGTGTGCGCGCGTGTAAAGAAAAGCTGGTGTCATTAGAGATGATCCATTTTCTCTCTCTCTTTGTCTCAGCCTGCACTATGTCTCTGTGCGCGCGCGCGTCATTGGACAGTGTGCCCTTCCCCCTTCCTCTCGCCTTCACACACTCGCCTTTACACACACACACACACACACACATACACTCTTCAAAGGTAAAGTGCAGGTTAATTTGTTAAATTTTTTTTACTTTACAGCAGGGATTCCATTAGTGTTTGCGCGCATTCGAGTGTCATTAGAGAGGTTCCTTGTTAATTTTTCCGATACGGCAGTGTTTGTTTGTGTGTGCGCGCGCGCGCGCTTGTGTGTGCGAATGAAACTCTGAATGAAAAGAGAGAAAGGAAGCCCGTCTGGCTTAGTTTTTATATTTTTACTATTTTAAATGGTAAAGTGCAGATTAATTTGTTTTATTTTTATTTTATTTTGTAGATTATTATTTTAATTATATTTTTTTTTTTTTTAGGGCTGTGGAACGGACAATTTAAGTTTGCATTATTTCTTATGGGGAAATTCACTTTGATTTACAGGTGTTTTGGTATACGAACACACTTCCGGAACGAACTATGCTCGTAATCAAAGGTTCCACTGTATTAAAAATTTGTACCTTGTATTACTACTACTATTAGTATTATTATATATGTAATGTTATTATATTTATAATTACAAATGTATTATTCTTATTCTTATTATTATTACTAATAGTAGTACCAATAGTAATAATAGTAGTAATAGTAGTAACATTTATAAATCATTAATAAATGATTATACATAATGAAAATTATACTTATTAATGATTATTTTTTGCTATTACTTGTACAAATATCATTGCAGTTGTTTATGAATAAAACGTTCAAGTAAAATAATAATATTAAAAAAAATTATTATTATTTTTATTATTTCTGTTATAATATTTTTATTAATTACTCCCGTGTGCATCTGTGTGTGTTTCAGCGACTCGTCCCCCTGGTGGCTGTCACACAGATGAGTTTCAGTGTCAGATGGACAGCCTGTGTATTCCTCTGCGCTGGCGCTGTGATGGAGACACCGACTGTGTCGACATGAGTGACGAGAAAAACTGTGAAGGCGTCACCAACATCTGCGATCCCGCTGTCAAATTCGGCTGCAGAAACTCTGGTGAGAAAATCTGAAAAGCGTTGTTTAATGGATGTGCCTTGCCATGATGATTAGAGTAAATAATGTACATCAGTGCTGGTCTACGGAGAAGGAGCATTACAGCAGTACAGCAGTACAGTTCACTCCTCATACAGTGACAACACACTTATTACACACCGCGTTTATTATTTACTTCTCTTCCTGAGGATCCTTTACGGAAGACCATTCTACCGTTCCAAACCTTAATTTAAAATGTAGAAAAAACATAATATTCTTTAAGAAATTATAATTCACACAAAAAGGGAGAACTAAAGACTCTAAAGTGATAAAGAAAAATCCAGGAGGAAGAGAGTGAAAGAACAAATACAGGACATACAAAAGCAGTAAAGAAGATCAAACAGTATAAGAAAAAGTAAAGTGTAAAAGTAATAAAATAATACGAGACCAAAACAAGACAGAGAAAGAAAAGAAAAACATGTTAAAGGAGGAAGAGCGGGAAACGAAAAAAAATTGAAACTAGACAAAAATGACTACGAAGAATAGAAAGATTTGGAAGGAAATAAAAAAGACAAAAAGAAAAGGAACAAGAAGAAAGGAAGTAAAAAGAATAAATGTTAAACAGGAACATATAATGAAGAAAAGAAAAAATAAGTGATTAGAAAACAGAAAGGAGAAACAAAGCAAGTAAATGAAGAAGAGTGTGAAAGGAAATAATATACTCAGCGAAAAAAGAAACGTCCTCTGACTTTCTGACTGTTTTTACTTTCAGTAAACTTGATGTGTAAATATTTGTATGAACACTAAAAGAGTCAACACCATAAGACATAAACTAAAAATGTTTCCCAATGTGTCCCTGAATGAACTCAAAATCAAAAGTACCAGTCAGTATCTGGTGGCCACCAGCTGCTTGAAGTACTGCAGTGCATCTCCTCCTCATGGACTGCCTATTGCGGACAGTCTGAGCACTGATGGAGGGATTGTGTGTTCCGGGTGTGACTCGGCCAGTTGTTGTGGCCATCCTGTACCTGTCACGCAGGTGTGATATTCAGATGTACCGATCCTGTGCAGGTGTTGTTACACGTGGTCTTTCACTGCGAGGATGATCAGCTGTCCTCACGGTGCGGACATGGTGATTTATCGCCCTAGCCACATCAGCGGTCCTCATGCCTCCCTGCAGCATGCCTAATGCACGTTCACGCAGATGAGCAGGGACCCTGGGCATCTTTCTTTGGGTGTTTTTCACAGTCGGTAGACAAGTCTCTTTAGTGTCCTGCGTATTTAGAACTGTGACCTTAAATGCCTACTTTCTGTAAGCTGTTAAGTTCTTAACGACCATTCCACAGGTGCATGTTAATTAATTGATTATGGTTAATTGAACATGCATGGAAAACATTGTTTAAACCCTTTACAATGAAGATCTGTAAAGTTATTTGGATTTTTACAACATTATTGTTGAAATACACCGTCCTGAAAAAGGGACGTTTCTTTTTTTGCTAAGTATATATGGAGAGAAAAGAAGATGTTTTTAAAAAAATATATTATGGAAATAAGCAGAAAAACTAAACGAATGAAAGTGATAAAGAATAAAGGGGAAACAAATATGTTATTTTCTTGTTGTTCAGTGTTGCAGTTAATTTTGAAGATGTTGTGATGAAGATGATGTTAAGGTTGTTTACATGTTGAGGTCGAGGGTGATGATGTTAAGGGGAATAAAGGTGTGGTTGAGGTACTGTTTCGATGGGGGGGGGGGGTTTAAGGTCGATTGGGGGGGGTTAATGACGATTGGGTGGTTGAGGGCGATGGCGGGGGTCGAGGGCGATGGCGGGGGTTGAGGTTGACATTAAGGTTTGGATTGAGGTTAAGGTTGATTTTGAAGTTGATGATGATGAGATTGAAGTGTGGAGGTTGATTTTGAGGCTGATTTTGGGCTTAAGGTAGATGTTGAGGTTTAGGTTATAATGTAATAATGTTTATATGGTGATAATGTTAAAGCTGAGTGAGTGAGGTATTAATAGATTATTTATTTTTTTTTTTACATCAATAAAAGGTTTTGGAGGTTTATTGGGACACTGGACTGCTAAATGTGACCTTTGACCTTTTGTCCCCTAGCAAAATGTATCAGCAAAGCGTGGATGTGTGACGGAGACAGTGATTGTGAGGACAACTCGGATGAGGAGAACTGTGAAGCACTGGTGTGTAAGCTGTCTCATCACGTGTGTGTTAATGACTCAAACATCTGCCTGCCCCCTGAGAAGCTGTGTGACGGTAGAGGTGACTGCCCCGACGGATCTGATGAGAAACTGTGCGGTGAGAGATCACGTGATCAACCTGTGGAACGTTAACTATCAGGGAACAAGTCTTTACTAATCTTACGGTATAACCTTCATCGGTATCGAGTCATCCTGTGTCCTTTTACACCATGCTGTCCTCTGTCCTCTGTGCCTTTTTCAGATTTGTGCTCGCTGGACAACGGCGGCTGCAGTCACAACTGTTCCGTGGCTCCAGGATTGGGAATCGTGTGTTCCTGCCCTCTCGGGATGGAGCTTAGTGCCAATAATAAAACCTGCCAGATCCAGGGCTTCTGCGCCAAACACCTGAAGTGCAGCCAGCGCTGTGAGCAGGACAAGTTCAACATCAAGTGCTCGTGTTATGAGGGCTGGGAGCTGGAGCCTGACATGGAGAGCTGCAGGAGCACCGGTAAAGATCATCCAGAGGCTTCTTCTTACAGATCTTTATTCTACAGATCTTGATCTACAGTATTACAGAACGTGATCTTTATTCCCTAATCCTTACCATACCCTTCATAGTCCCAGTTACTATATCTGCTCCATAAGCTTTTTTTTTATGTTTTCCCTCTTCCCTATTTTTTAAATCTTTTCCAGAAATAATCACTTTAAACAGAGCGCGGACACTTTACAGTGCTTCAGGATGTGTTCCTCCCAGAAGGGCACTTATTCTGTAATAAGAGTGCTGGTTTCTGGTCTGGGGGTAATAAACGGGGTGAGAATGAGGGCACTGGGAATCATTCAGCAGTGCAGTGAATGGCTCCATTATTAACATGCTGCAAATGTGACAAATAAGCATAAAGAAGAAAAGGCGAAACATTTATTTTGGCAGGAAGTTGCTGCGGTTGCCATGGACACGGAACCTCGGTCAGATGCTGGACTTTATGGAAAATCTAGGCAAAAAAGGAGGTCTTGAATGAGAAGGTCAATGAGAAGTTCCAGTCCTGCTTTAAATGCTCTCGTGTATCGTGTGGGTTGGGATATGGAGGGAGAACATGGTGAACCTGGCAGCTGCTGAGATGGACATTTTATAATTGATTACACTTAAAAAATTTATTTGGATACGTTTTAAATGTTTTGAACAATGTTTTCGAAAAAAAAAATTGTGTTTCTCCTACGTATTGATCTGTTTCTTTTGTTTGTATTCTATCGTTCATCCTTCTCTCTTTCTCTCAGATCCCTTTAAGCCGTTCATCATCTTCTCAAACCGTCATGAGATCCGCCGTATTGATCTGCACAAGGGAGAGTTTAGCGTTCTCGTACCAGGCCTTCGTAACACCATCGCTCTCGACTTCCATCTAAACGAGAGTGCCCTCTACTGGACTGACGTGGTGGAGGACAAAATCTACCGCGGGAAGCTCTCCGAGAACGGAGGTGAGGCTCAGAGTCAGACTTTTATATATATTTTTTTCCATTCATGTTAATGGTAATTATTCAAATGTTTCCTCTGTTCCTCAGCGGCGCTGACAACTTTCGATGTGGTAATTCAATACGGCTTGGCGACACCTGAAGGACTAGCTGTGGATTGGATAGCTGGAAACATTTACTGGGTGGAAAGTAACTTGGATCAAATTGAGGTGGCAAAACTGGACGGAACCATGCGCACTACGCTGCTAGCCGGAGACGTCGAGCACCCACGGGCCATCGCCCTCGACCCCAGAGAAGGGTACTGCACACTCATGCTCACATTCACTTTCATGTCCGATTACTTCCAATTTTAATCTATCGTGACTATCAGGAGTTGTCAGTTTAACAAGTTTAAGCTTCGAACTCTTCACAGAATCCTCTTCTGGACTGACTGGGATGCGAGCATGCCAAGGATTGAAGCTGCCTCTATGAGTGGGTTTGGACGGCGCACTATCCATAAGGAAACAGGAAACGGAGGCTGGCCGAACGGCCTCACCGTCGATTACCTGGAAAGGCGAATCCTCTGGATAGATGCCAGGTAGGAACCCATGTATAGGTTGGATGTTATGTCGTTTTAGCAGGTTACATTCGCAGTTGCTATGGTAATGCCAGTTCTTCTACTACAACAAGGTAAACCCTTTTGCACCCCAGCGTTCACCATCGGTTTATCACGTCCCTTTGTTTGTTCTCCATGCCCTCAGATCCGATGCAATTTACTCAGCCAAGTATGATGGTTCCGGCCTGATCGAGGTTCTCCGTGGACACGAATACCTGTCGCACCCGTTTGCCGTCACTATGTATGGTGGGGAAGTGTACTGGACAGACTGGCGCACGAACACACTCGCCAAAGCCAACAAGTGGACAGGAAGCAACGTCACTGTGGTGCAGAGAACCAACACCCAGCCGTTTGATCTGCAGGTTTATCATCCGTCCAGACAACCACAAGGTGAGCAGTCCGAACCCGCGTCCCGTTCCCTATGCCGTACGCACTACGCCCTATACCCTACGTCTAATGCCCGATAACCTGCAAAAGGAGTTAATACTGTTTAGATACAGTTTTGTTTTGTTTTTTTTATACAAATTGTATTGCACTTTAGAAGTTTTTCACCTTTCGTGAGAAGTACTCGCGGTTTCTTAATATCCGTCACTTTCATGTGTCATTACCGGGTGTATGTACCGGGTGATGGGTACAGTTATTCACTCACTCATCCTCTATACCACTTTATCCTGTATTCAGGGTCGTAGGGGCCTGGAGAATCCCAGGAGACTTAGGGCAGAAGGCGTGGCACACCCTAGACAGGGATGTCAATCCATTTCAGGGCACACACACATACACACACTCACACTTACACGCTACAGGCAGTTTGCAAACGCCAATCACTCTAATCTGCATGCCTTTGGACTGTGTGAGAAAACCGGATCAATCAACAAGACTGGACCCTGAATGTGTGCACACACTCCAGTCCACAGCACGGCAGGAAAAAAACATGACATCATGTCATGACATTTTAGACCTGAATGTTCCCTGGATGAAATCTAGCACTGTTCTCTGCATGAGCACTTCAGAAGAGTTTGGTTTCAGTTCCATATACTGTATAAGGCATAACCATTTATAACATTTAATGATTTAATTATATCAATTAATATAACTATAACTGCAACTCAATGCTCAGGACGAGGAAACCTTCTTTAAAAAACAATTTTTGTTGCTTTTTTTGTGTATTTTGAATTGATGCATTTTTTAAATGACAGATATGAATTATTATTACTGTTGTTATTATAGAGAGTGAATATTTATTGTAAGTCTTCACATTCCTCTCTCTCTCTCTCTCTCTCTTTCTTTATAATTCTCATTTGAACTCAGAGCACATCCTGAATCCTTTCATTCTTTCTGTGTCTAAAACTAAATCACAATCAATAGTTGATCATGTGAGAGACTGAGAGAGCTTTATCCAGCAGCCCTCCAGCTCCAACAAATATACATTACAATTATTTTAGACTTGGACTGTCTACCTGCCTCTGTCTGTCTGATTCCCTGCCTGTCTTACATAACTATTACACTTAACCGTCTACCTATATGTCTGTCTCTGTGTGTCTCTGCTCGTTTGTCTCACTCTCTGTCAGATTTTGATGATTTTGACGTTTACATTTTCTCTCTCTCTCTCACATTCTCTCTCTCTCTCTCTCTCTCTCTCTCTCTCTCTCTCTCTCACTCATAAAGTATTATGTAAATGAAGGTAGAATAAATGTTAAATTGTGTGTGTGTGTGTGTTTCAGCTCCGAACCCGTGTGCAGCTAACAGCGGTCTCGGCCCATGTTCTCACCTCTGTCTCATTAATTATAATCAGACCTTCTCCTGCGCGTGTCCTCACTTAATGAGGCTGAGTGACGACAATCACACCTGCTACGGTCAGTGCTGTTTACACACCGCTACACACTTACTGTACACACTTACTGTACACACTTACTGTACACACTTATACTCATCTGTACACACACCGCTACACAGCTGCACACATCTATACACACACTTCTACACAGCTGGATGCATCTGTACACACACCTCTACACAGCTGCACACATCTATACACACACTTCTACACAGCTGGATGCATCTGTACACAGCTGCGCACATCTATACACACACCTCTACACAGCTGCACGCATCTATACACACACCTCTACACAGCTGCACGCATCTATACACACACCTCTACACAGCTGCACGCATCTGTACACACACCTCTACACAGCTGGATGCATCTGTACACACACCTCTACAAAGCTGAACACATCTATACACACACCTCTACACAGCTGCACACATCTGTACACGCACCTCCACACAGCTGGATGCATTTGTACACACCTCTACACACCAGTACACACTTATACGCATTTGTACACACTTATACGCATTTGTACACACCAGTACACATCTGTACATACCTCTACATACCTCCGCACAGCTGGATGCATCTGTACACAACCTCCACACAGCTGTACATGTCTGTACACACTTCTACACTGCTGTGCACATCTGTACACACCTCTATACAGCTGTACACACTTTTACACAGTCGTGCACATCTGTACGCACCTCTACACATCTTTAGCCAACTGTACGCACCTCTACACAGCTGCCTGTCTGCACACATCTCTACGCACCTCCGCACCATTTGTTCTCTGCAGCTGATCCAGAATGCATCTGCACAACCTGTTTCAGCCAGACTCTTTTCTATCCTGACACCTAAGTGGTGGAATGAACTTCCTCTAGATGTCGGTACAGCCCAGTCACTGACAACAACGACTAAAGACCTATCTGTTTGTTAGATATTTGGGTTATCCCCCCCCACCCCCAAATAAAAAAAAACCCTTCCCAACGATGTGTGACTAGTAACCAAGTAATCAGTGATAGGATCATCTATTTAATGACGGAAACGTTAGTAAGTCGCTCTGGATAGGAACGTCTGCCAAATGGCTAAATGTCTATGCACCTTTACACACCTGCCCACATCTGTATACACCTCTACACACCCGCCCACATCTGTATACACCTCTACACACCCGCCCACATCTGTATACACCTCTACACACCCGCCCACATCTGTATACACCTCTACACACCCGCCCACATCTGTATACACCTCTACACACCCGCCCACATCTGTATACACCTCTACACACCCGCCCACATCTGTATACACCTCTACACACCTGCCCACATCTGTATACACCTCTACACACCTGCCCACATCTGTATACACCACTACACACCCGCCCACATCTGTATACACCTCTACACACCTGCCCACATCTGTATACACCACTACACACCCGCCCACATCTGTATACACCTCTACACACCCGCCCACATCTGTATACACCTCTACACACCCGCCCACATCTGTATACACCTCTACACACCCGCCCACATCTGTATACACCTCTACACACCCGCCCACATCTGTATACACCTCTACACACCCGCCCACATCTGTATACACCTCTACACACCCGCCCACATCTGTATACACCTCTACACACCCGCCCACATCTGTATACACCTCTACACACCCGCCCACATCTGTATACACCTCTACACACCCGCCCACATCTGTATACACCTCTACACACCCGCCCACATCTGTATACACCTCTACACACCCGCCCACATCTGTATACACCTCTACACACCCGCCCACATCTGTATACACCTCTACACACCCGCCCACATCTGTATACACCTCTACACACCCGCCCACATCTGTATACACCTCTACACACCCGCCCACATCTGTATACACCTCTACACACCCGCCCACATCTGTATACACCTCTACACACCCGCCCACATCTGTATACACCTCTACACACCCGTCCACATCTGTATACACCTCTACACACCCGTCCACATCTGTATACACCTCTACACACCCGCCCACATCTGTATACACCTCTACACACCCGTCCACATCTGTATACACCTCTACACACCCGCCCACATCTGTATACACCTCTACACACCCGTCCACATCTGTATACACCTCTACACACTTCTACTCCGCTGTACACATACAGTATGTACTTACCTCTACATGCCTGTACACCCTTGTACTTCTGACCACACAGTACCACACATCTATTTAATTTAAACCTGTGTGTGTCTGTTTATCTATTTAAAGACAATTCCACAAACACTATACAGTATAGAGAACATTTTATAGAGAGTGTTTTCTCTCTGTCAGAAATATGCATTTATTGCACACACCCACACACACACACACACTGTGATGGAAATGTTGGAAAACTGTCTAGATACAAAAGTTCAGCATGTAACAGGTTCGTCCTTCTGTATCTTTATCTATTTATTCACTCAACTCTCTCTCTCTCTCTGTGGTGTAGAGTCTCGTCAGTTCCTTCTGTACGCTCGTCAGATCGAAATCCGCGGCGTGGACATTTATAACCCCTATTATAACTACATCATCTCCTTCACTGTTCCTGATATTGATAACGTGACGGTGGTGGACTACGATGCGGTGGAGCGCAGGATCTACTGGTCTGACGTCCGCACGCAAACCATCAAGAGAGCCTTCATTAATGGCACTGGCATTGAAACGGTTGTCTCTGCAGGTACTGTAACACACACACACACACACACACACACACGCACACACACACACACACACCTCTACTGATCACAGTGATCAGTACAATTTGATCAGAATATTGTAGCTTCACAATATTTTTATGTTTTTTCTTCTTTTTATTTACAGTCTAATTAAGTATATTTTGGTTGGTGTGTTCTGATTGGCTGAGATCAGTATGGATTTTTTTTGTCCGTTTACTAAAATGTAAAATTTTCTTTAATATTTGGTGAAAGATAAAGAAGAGAACTTTGATATTTTAAAGATAATTGTTATATTTTGGATATAAAACTCCAAAAACTGGTCATTTTCACCACTATAATGTATGTGTGTGTGTGTGTGTGTGTGTGTGTGTGTGTGTGTGTACGCATATGTACCTTACAGATCTGCCGAATGTGCACGGCCTGGCGGTGGACTGGGTTTCCCGTAACCTGTTTTGGACGAGTTATGATGCCAATAAGAAGCAGATCAACGTGGCTCGACTGGACGGCTCGTTTAAGAACGCCGTGATTCAGGGTTTAGACAAACCGCACTGCATCGTGGTCCATCCCATCCTGGGGTGAGAGCACATACAGTACAGAGCTGTCACACATGCTAATGTCTATGTCGTAGTGTGTGTGTGCGTGCATGCTAGCGCACTGCCTTCTTCTCCCAATGTCACGCTTTTCTTGCTTTCTGATGGAAAGTTTTTGGGTATGAAAATGAAAATCAGTCGTTAAAGTGTCGGAATGCCAACAAGTTTTATTATTTAGAACAAAGCAGTCTAAATATTTCAACGTGTTCCCCCAGTTAGCTGTGGTTTCATCAGTTTGCTAGCTAGTAACTAGCGAAGGCATAATAACGTTTTAATCGTTATTGTCTAACATTTCAGGAAGATGTACTGGACAGATGGAGACAACATCAGCATGGCCAACATGGATGGAACCAACCACACCGTCCTGTTCACCGGCCAGAAGGGACCTGTGGGTGAGTCATGGCCAGGATTAGGCTCCAAATCATTACAAATCATTATCATTTCCCACCAGTGCAGAAGCAGAAATGGGAGGCAAAGACGGACGCATGGCAGAGAAAGTGTGGTACAGTCAGGTCAGGTGCCTCCTCGAAGGTTAGGCATGCATGCATTATGGGAAGAAGGCGAGCGGGCGAGAGTTTGAGGTGGTGAATCGGCCTCCAGATTTTCCGAAGGTCAATCTAATTAAGCGTCTGTGGGATCCGCTAGACAGACAAGCTCGGTCTTGAAGGATCTGCGGCTCGCGTCTTGGTGCCAGACACCACACACAACGCGAGAGAGCCAGGCCTTGAAAGATCAGAGCTGTTTCGGGAGCTAGAGGGGACATACACTATATTAATAATAGGGCTGAATATAATAGTGTAAGCTACGTACACAGATTGTGTAACCATGACAACAATTTCTGTCCACACAAAGACTGTCCACACACTGTCGTTGTGTGCGAGTTGTTTGATGAAGTTTAAAAAGCCGTTGTGTGTTTATTAGAAGAGAGTAAATGAATTACAGGAGTGTGTGCGTCTATGCTCCAGGTTTGTCTCTGGACTTTGAGGACTCGCGGCTGTACTGGGTCAGCGCCGGAAACGGAACCATCAGCCGCTGCAGACTGGACGGGACTGGACTGGAAGTGCTTGAGGGAGTGAAGGGCAAATTAAACAAACCCTCGGCTCTGGCCATCATGGGTACGACATGCTCATCACTCTCACTGGGGAAAGTCTATCTATCTGAGTTCTAAGGGGAACCAGATCGGACAAGCAAAACATGTTAAATTGTTTATTTACCGTAAAGATTCTGTCTGATATATCTACTGTCGTTGCCTAGGCGATAAGCTGTGGTGGGCGGATCAAGGGACAGATCAGATCGGGACCTGCGACAAGAGAGACGGAGGAAACTGGAAGGTTCTGAGGAACAGCACGGCTCCCATGATGCACATGAAGATCTACAATGAGACCGTGCAGAGAGGTGTGTGTGTGTGTGTGTGTGTGTGAGAGAGGGATGTTTAACATAATCTACAATAGTAACGCAGTGTTTTTTTACGTACTGTACATATTTGTGGAGCGTTTGTAAAAAAAAAAAAAATTGTCTTTTTGTTAATATAATTTTTTTCAAAATATTTTGTATCATTCATTCCAAATTATTTTGGAAAATGTCCCTTCCTGTTTTTTAAAACTTTTAAAAGCTCTGAAAACAGTAATTAATTATTAAAAGTGATATTATTTTTTATTCATAACAAATATAACAGTCCAATTGAAAATATATTTTAAATACAAATTTAAATACCAAATCAATTTATTTATTGAGAGTTAATTCAGCGTATATGTCTTTGCACTATTTCTTCTTGTGCATCATCTTTTTAGCATTTTAGTGTTTTACACTTTTTATCATTAAAATGTTTTTTTTTTGGGATGATTAAAAATGTAAAATGATATAATCTAATATAGTAGGTGTATATTTTGTACATTTTATTGATTTAAATGTTGATGTTCCAGGCTCGAACCTGTGCAGTAACTATAACGGTGATTGCTCTCAGCTGTGTTTGCCCACATCGCCGACCACACGCGCCTGTATGTGTACCGCTGGATACAGTCTGAAGAGTGGACAACAGTCCTGCGAGGGTATAACACAAGCACACACACACACACACACACACACACACACACACACAGATCTTTAACTTATTGATAGTTGATAGTGTCAGTACAGTGGATCCTCGGATTACGAGCATAATTCGTTCCGGAAGTGGGCTCGTATTCCAAAACACTCGTAAATCAAAGCACATTTTCCTATAATAAATAATGGAAATTAAAATTATTCGTTTCACAGCCCAAAAAAATAAATACATAAAAATAATTAACACAAAATATAAAGTAAAAATAAAACAAATTAACCTGCACGTTACCTTAAAAAAAGTAAAAATAAATCCCGACAGATAAGTGTTTCCATTTATGCACACAGGCGCTCTGTGTGTGTGTTTTTCTCTCTCCTGTGCTGCTGTGTGTGTGTTATGTGTTTGCGCGAGCGTAATTTCACACCGTGCCGGTTGTGTGTGAGTGAAGCCTTTCTGTTTTACACACAGACACACACACAGACACACACACAAACACATTAAAGGCGAGAAAGAGAGAGAGTGTGTGTGCGAACCTGCGCGGTTTCAAATTACACAACACACACACTTTGTAGCGCAAGAGGAAGAAAAACACACACACACATAACACACACACTCAAACACTGACACACAGTAAAGGCGAGGGAGAAAGAGAGAGTGAACCGGCGCGGTGTGTCAAATTACGCGCGCACACACAACACACACACACACACTCTGCAGCGCAAGAGAAAGAAACACACACACACACACACACACGGATTGATTATACCAGTAAGAGACGAGCACTAAGACCCAGCAGGGGAGATGAATACCTGCAGCGCAAGAGAGACGCCTTTGGGGTCAAAACAAGAAGCGCATGCGTTATACGTGATACTCGGAGCTCGTAAACCACGACAACGCTCGTTTTTTCAATAAGTTTTTCATAAGTCAAAATTTATTAAAAATCTATGCTCGTCTTGCGGAACACTCGTAAACCGCGTTACTCGTAATCCGAGGTTCCACTGTATTATGTTAATAGAGAAGTAATTTGTGTGTGTGTGTGTGTGTGTGTGTGTGTGTGTGTGTGTGTGTGTGTCTTGCGTATAGGTGTGGGGTCGTTCCTCCTTTACTCGGTCCATGAAGGAATCAGAGGAATCCCTCTCGACCCAGCGGATAAATCAGACGCTCTGGTGCCGGTGTCAGGATCGTCCCTCACCGTCGGCATCGATTTCCATGCAGGTGGGTTTATAAACAAGGTGTAATAACTGTCCATGATTCATCTGTGTGTGTGTGTGTGTGTGTGTGTGTGTGTGTGTCCGTCAGTGGAGAATCTTTTGTACAGTACATGTTTCTAAGAATGAGCTGTTGCTATAGCAATGATTGAGTACATTAATATAATCCTGCACTACTGTGAGAGCTGCTGTGACGGAAAATAAATCAACATCTTCTGACCAATCAGAACCCAGAATTTATCACTGCTCTGTGTGTGTGTGTGTGTGTGTGTGTGTGTGTGTGTAGATAATGACACTATTTACTGGGTGGACATGGGCCTGAGCACCATCAGCCGAGCGAAAAGAGATCAGACATGGAGAGAGGATATCATCACTAATGGCATCGGCAGGGTGGAGGGGATCGCTGTGGACTGGATCGCAGGTTATATAGACACACACACACACACACACACACACACACACACACACACACACACACACACAGAGACATAAACACAGAACTGTACAATGGCGTGTTAAGGGTGATGTTTCGCTCTGGACTGTGCAGGGAACATTTACTGGACTGATCAGGGCTTCGATGTGATCGAGGTGGCTCGACTGAACGGATCATATCGTTACGTCGTTGTCTCACAAGGACTCGACAAACCTCGCGCCATCGCACTTCATCCTGAGCGAGGGTGAGACATGACTGTCTGTCTCTTCATTAATTAGATTTTTCCTTTTTGCTGTTTCCCGAATTCCTATCTACTTATGTGTGTGTGTGTGTGTGTGTGTGTGTGTAGGTATTTGTTTTGGACAGAGTGGGGTCAGTATCCTCGAATAGAGAGATCTCGTCTGGATGGTAGTGAGAGAGCAGTCCTGGTTAATGTGAGCATTAGCTGGCCCAACGGCATCTCCATCGACTATGAGGTAGAAATATGTAGACAAACACACACACACACACACACACACACACACACACACACACACACACAATGGGTCAGGTCAGGTACTTATAGGCTCAGAAAGGGCCTGAAGTAATAGGGAGCGGGATGAGTGGTGCAAGTGCAGGCTTCCAAGGTGTTTGTTGGCACTGGGGACAATGATGAGGACAATGCTGGGGACAATGCTGGGGACAATGCTGGGGACAATGCTGAGGACAATGCTGAGGACAATGCTGGGGACAATGCTGGGGACAACTGGAGACAATGCTAAGGACAATGCTGGGGACAATGCTGAGGGCAACTGGAGATAATGCTGGAGACATTGCTGAGGACAATGCTGGGGACAATGCTGGGGACAATACTGGGGATGATGCTGGGGACAATGCTGGGGACAATGCTGGGACAACTGGAGACAATGCTAGGGACAATGCTGAGGACAATGCTGAGGACGATGCTGGGGACACTGCTGGGACAACTGGAGATAATGCTGGAGACATTGCTGAGGACAATGCTGGGGACAATGCTGAGGACAATACTGGGGATGATGCTGGGGATGATGCTGGGGACGATGCTAAGGACGATGCTGGGGACAATCCTGAGGACGATGCTGGGGACGATGCTGGGGACGATGCTGAGGACGATGCTGGGACAACTGGAGATAATGCTGGGGACGATGCTGGGGACGATACTGGGGACGAACCAGAGTTCTCGGAGATGACTTGGGATGCCACTGGTGATATTAGCAGGCTATGTTTTCACTCTTGAATGCCCAGGGTAGATCATGCACACTTCAGCAGCCCTACCATCTCTTGGCAGAAGGAGAGTGTTCATATTCCTCTGGTCTTATGTTCTTCGGGAGGTAGCACTTGTAGGAACTGGTCCAGGATAACCCTTATTTGGCGTCCGCGACAGCTGAAGCCTACACTACAGTAGGTGTCTCGGGACGATTGGTTTAAACTGCAGTTGGACGATTACTCTGTCCAATAGGTCAAGTCATGGAACTCTGCAGTTATTCTGGGAGATGAAAGACTCCAGTGTGCCTGGATTTCTCCTTCCAGGGTTTAGCTTTTTTTATAATGAGGCCCATTAATGAAACACTTTTGTCGGAGGAAGAATTAAGAAGTTCTGAATACATCTAGGCACATCAGTACACGCCATTTAAGCTTTAATTAAGATTGATTTGTTATTGTGGGAAATCAAAACAGCCTGCGAATTTTAATTGTTTAAAGATTTCCTGTTTAAATATATTTGCATGCTAATGAGCTGCGTTAGCATATTGCTATCACAGAGTGAACATTAGCGTTAGAAAACAGTAGGATGTGGCATTAAAACATTATTAAAATGTATCTGTTTATTTTGAGTTTATTTCTTTATGATTTATTTACCCATTCTTTATTGCTTTAAAGACTCAGTGACACTTTGATGCCTTTAAACTGAACCCTTTGAAGATTCGCTTCTCAGCTTGTGTTCTTTTAGCAAAAAGAAATTCAGGATGATTTATTTTTACTTTAGAGGTTTTATTGAATTCAGGTCACATGACTGTTTTTTTTTAATGTTCCTTTTTCTTCCTTGTGTTTTGTGCAGGAGGGGATGCTGTACTGGTGCGATGCTCGCACTGATAAAATTGAGAGGATTGATCTGGAGACAGGGGAGAAACGCGAGCTTGTGCTGGCCAGCAACAACATGGACATGTTCTCTGTGTCTGTGTTCGAGAACTACATCTACTGGAGTGATCGGTGAGAGAGAGATGGAGTGAGAGAGAGACAAAAGGAAAGCGAGACAGAGATGGAGAGGAAGGGTCATACAGAGAGATAAAGAAAACAAGACGGAGAGAAAGACATAAGACAGAGATAAATGGAGAAGGACAATAAGTAAGGGACATTGAAAGACAGGGGGATAGACAGAGAGTGAGACAAAATTAGAGAGACAGAAAGAGATTGAGAGAGAGAGAGAGAGAAAAAAGAAGATAGAGAAAGACAATAAGAAAGAGCGAGGAAGAGGGAGGACAGGAAAATTGATAGAGAGCGGGACTAAGATGGAGAAAAAATGTTTTTTTTCTACACAATGTAATTTTCGCTGCCATAAGTGTGTGTGTGTGTGTGTGTGTGTGTGTGTGTGTGTGTGTGTGTGTGTGTTTTAGGACCCATTCTAACGGCTCTATAAAGCGAGGAAGTAAACACAATGCCACAGACTCAGTCACTCTGAGGACGGGACTCGGAGTTCAGCTCAAAGACATCAAAGTGTTTAACAGAGCGAGACAGCAAGGTGAGATGCGCTTATGCAGTGTGTGTGTGTGTGTGTGTATGTGTGTGTAAAGAGAAATAATGATTTAATTAAATAGTAAATAATTAAATAAATGCAACTTCAAGCTTAAGTATATTATGCTGAGTGTCAAAGTCATTCAAATATAAATAAAGCATTTTCATTAAGAGTGAAAAATAGACGATTACGTTGATTTAACCTTGAACGGCATGAAGTCTGAGAATTACTGATTGATTTATAATAATTATTATTATGGGTTTGTTATTAATGTATTATTTTAAAAAAAAGTAATATGTAATATAAAAGGATAATGTTATCATTTTTATAAATATAAAAAAAGTTGTATCATTTAAAAAAAAAAATCATTATTTTAATTATATAAAAAAAAAAATTCCACAATCACATTTACACACGTTGTGTTTTATAAATCTGTTTGGCTAAAAATAAAAAAAAATAATAATAAAAAAAAAAATAAAAGAATGAAATGCAGAAATGATAATAAAACTCTTAAAGCAGCTTTAAAAAGTTCCATGTGGATTTTTTGTTTTTAATTTAATGAATTCTTAAGAAACTGTTTCTCTGTGTAACATCACCTCATTTTCTTTTCTTCCTCTCAGGGACGAATGTGTGTAAGGAGAATAACGGCGGTTGCGCGCAGTTGTGCCTATACCGCGGGAACAGCGTGCGTTCCTGCGCCTGTGCTCACGGCGCTCTGGATGAAGATGGGCGCGGCTGCAGGGATTACGCCGGATACCTGCTGTACTCGGAGCGCACCATCCTGAAGAGCGTGCACATATCAGATGAGAAGAACCTCAATGCTCCCGTCAAGCCGTTCGAGGACGCGGATCACATGAAGAACGTGATAGCGTTAGCGTTCGATTACCGTGGTGGTGCCGCTGGGGGGAGGGGAGCTAACCGCATCTTTTTCAGCGACATTCACTTCGGGAACATCCAGCAGATCAACGACGACGGCTCGGAGCGCAGAAGCGTGGTGGACAGTAAGTCTCTGACCTGTTACCTTATAACCTGATGGTTCTACACATGGATGCACCTGAGCATGAAGGTGACAGCGGGACATTTCTCATATTATTTTCATATTATTCAGGGAGCTGGAGTGTTGTTGTGTTGTAAGAACCACCTTCTAGGTTTCTAACCAATAACAGATGAGACCAAATTCTTGCAACCAATCACAGCACAGAAGACAGGATTCATAAGGCGTTGTTTAATTAATTAATTAATTAATGTATTTGTTATTATTATTTTGTAAGAAACTTTGCCGAGTACTGAATAAGACGTACTTATTTGGCATTGACTCTACGTACACTGACTTATAATAACTGATAATTATAATAAAAATAGAAATTAAAGAGATCGCTTTACTATTCCTTAATTTGTCAGGATTAATATTTCATAATAAAAGTTTTTTTTTTTTAAGCAATACATAATACTAAAGAGAGTTTATTCAGCGCTCAGTAACAGACATCAATACGATAAATAAAGTGTAATTTTTTTTAGCTTAATACTTAAAAAAGGAATGGCCTCCATTAGGTAACCTGTTTTTTATATGTATATTTTTTTTCTTGTTGTTGTTGTTTTTTAATTATTTAAATTATTTTAACATTTTCTTATCTTAAAGTGCCTGAAAATTATCCTCACCATATCAGATATTAAATAGAGCCACAAACAACCCATTCTGTTTTTTCATCACTTTTTCTTTTCTTTTTCCCATAAATTTCCTATGCATTCTTATTAAGTTTATTACTGATAAAATTACTGAACAAAGAAGAATCTTATATTTAAATGTCTACAATTTCAACTTACGAATTTTAAGGTTTAGTTAGAGAGTTGAGTTAGCAAAAAAAAAAAAAAAACACAAAAAAAATGTAAAAGAAAAAACAAAGAAAACCCTTCACAGGATGAAATATAAAGAATTTATTGTTCTTTTGAAGATAAAAAAGTGGAGACTGTAAATTTGTTTGTGTGAATTCATCATAAATGATAGTAAACGTAAGTGTTATGTCTTGTAAGTTGAAGTTTCTTTTGTAATACTTTCTATAAAACTTTCTTGTGTGATGTATAGCTGAGTAGTAAGATCTTTTTTTTTATAAAAACAATCAGAAATTAAACAGTTTAGGATTTGTAGGATAGATGAAAGTGGAAATTGCTACATTTAAGTCACATCTCCACAATAGTATATGTAATATATATATATATATATATATATATATATATATAAATTAGAATATTTTAGTTTGATAGCGAGCGGGCGAGTTCGTACAGTACAAGCACATGGCTTTAGGAGTCACTCTTTCTCACGAGTTTCTTAAGTTCCTTTCTGAATTTTTGTGACATGAAGACGTACAGGATGGGGTTTGCGACGGTTGATGAAGTGGCCATGACGCGAGCAAACGTAGCAAACGGTCCAAATCTGGGCAAAGGCCCGGTCCCTGTGGCCTGATACGCGAGCTGAACCAGCATCAGTCCATAGGAAGGCAGCCAGCACAAGACAAAAGCCAGAACCAGCAGAACTGACGTGTGGGTCACTTGCGTCTGGTACTGTTCTAACCGGTCCATCTGGTTGGTTTGACGGTTCTGCCTGGTTTTGTGCAGAAAGTGATATATCTTGCCATAAGCTAGCGTGATGATCACTAGCGGAAAAAGGAAGGCGAGTAAAAAGTGGCAAATGCCGTACGCTATCTGGCCCTGGTCAGACAGGAAGCTGAAACATATTAAATCCTCCCTGGTGGAGCGCAATTCGCTCCCTGAGATTAGCGTCCTCCAAACGAACTGTGGAATCCCCAAGATGATCGCCGGGACCCACAGAACCACAGTAGCGATTTTTAAATGCCTGCTCCTGCGCCAACGGTACGCTTTGGTTGGGTGAACCACAATCAAATAGCGACTAAAAGCTAGCGCGGCTAGCGTAAAGGCACTAGCAGAGGTACAGGTGGCTCCCATGAAGCTGACCGCTTTGCACATGAAGCTTCCAAAGAGCCAATGTCTGGTCGCTATGGCGACGGTGTGGTAGGGTACGCAGGACAGGAGGAAGATATCTGCTACACTTAAATTCAGAAGGAGGATGTCGGTTCCTTTTGTGTTAGCGTGATAGAGTCCAGCATGTGCTCCTTTCATTGTTCGCAAGATGATGATGATGACCAGGATGTGTCCAACCATTCCAGTCACTAGGATGAAGGTGTCCAGTATAGGGACAAGCACTTGTTCGACAACAGTGGGCCCTACAGCATCACTGATGTTCTCATTATTACCTGATTCTGTAAAGTTATCCATGACACCGACATCCATGCTAATCACAGAATCCCACATTGAGAAAGGGTTCCATAGGCAGCCTGGGAGTTACCAGTATTCCTTGTTAATATCAATTCCTTGTTAATAATATCCAAATATCAGCAGGTTTTTTCTTTACAGACATGAGCATTTGTGTCTGTTCATCTAAAAGACAGTCCTAAACTCATACAAAGTTCAAGTTTAGCATTTGTACCTCAGATGACGGGATTCTGCCGAGAAAGCTCCAAACTTCTCTTTTCCCCTCGGTCTGTGGAATGAGGAAATCTGGTCAATATTTACAGCAGGTGTAAAGTTGATAAAACCTCGTTGGAATGATTAGCGCACAGTCCAGAGTCCGAAGGACATTCCCCAACTGCTGGTTCAAAGGACACAGGACTCATTTATGGTCATATCTTTAGAACGTTATGTTGAATTTGATTCCCAGCTCTTAGAGATTCTTGTTTGTCTGGATCAAGTTTGCAGCTCCATGTAAATCGTGTTTTTTCCAAAGCTGCAAAGTTCCTCTGTTCCTTAAATATCTGGGATCTCTATCCTGGAGTTGTTTAAAGCTTAAAGGAAAATATGATGAGGTTTCTTATCCAATTTCCATTTCAAAAGATTCCTCCTTCCTACTGCCATGTGAAGAGCGTGTGAGATGAGCATGTCCTTTGAACTCGCTCTATAAACGGGCAAATCTTTTTGGCTTGCTGGGTTGGATGGTTTCCAGTTTATGGAAGATCCATAAAAGCTTCTTTAAAGCTTCGCCTGTTACATCCAGCGTGACAGGTTTCGGCCTTGTGTGCATTTCCTTCGTATAAACGTTAACGCTGTGTACTTTGAACCTCGCAAAAACGCAAGGCTTTGTTCCTCTCCAGCAAAAAGATGTTTGACGAAGCGTTTATATGCACAATTGACGAACAGTGAGAATGTATTATGAAGAGGACGAGGGCCACAGAAAGGCTCATTAATTTTATATAAATCCAACGCTGCTCAAACGGGTGCCGCTGTAATCCTCATGCTCATATTAGGAGTGTGGTTAGGAGTGTGTTGTCCTGAATTTGCTACGTCTCTGGGTGCGATTTAAACCTGAATCGTAAACAAATAAGGCTAATATTTGCTTAGTAAAAAAATCATCATGTTTTAAGCTGAACTGAAATGTTATCTGCATCAAAGTTAATCTATTAAATGAAATAAATATTAACATTATTTAGTTAATGAGTGATGACATTTACAGAGTTGGATTGTAGTCTTGCTCCTCCTTGCCGTGTTTTACTTTTAAGTTGTGGTTAACTTATGTTTTAATATCTAATGCGCTATAAACCGTTGGGTGGTTGGCATTGTTGATATTTAAACACAAATACACAAAATTAAAAAAAGAAAAGCACCCAATCAGTGCCGGTCTTCAAAAAGACCTCAAACCCTAGAAGGTAAAGATTTAAACTACAAGATCTGAGGTTTCAGTTATTTTTTCCGTGTCTGGAGTCAGGGGTTGGATGTGTGTGGGGTCAGTTAGCCGTTACATGTGAAATATCTTTTGTTTTTTTATTTCATTTCATTTTATCATTTTATATAATAATTTTAATTATTTGAACATTGTCCCTTACAGAAACCTTATAAAATCCAGATATACAGTAATTTTTAAACATGTACATTTCTGTTAGATGTTTTAGTTTTAATGTTCTAATTTTTTTTTATTTCTAATATTAGCCTGCAATAAAAAATGAGGCTTTTCCTTGCAGATGTGGGATCAGTGGAAGGTCTGGCGTATCACCGAGCCTGGGACACGTTGTACTGGACCAGTTACACCAGCTCCACCATCACGCGCCACACTGTAGACCAGAACCGCTGGGGGGCCTTCAACCGAGATGTGGTGGTGACCATGGCGGGAGACGACCATCCCCGAGCCTTCGTCCTCGACGAGTGTCAGAAGTAAATCAGAACTGCTTCACATCCGCGTCTGACTAAATAATGACTTCTTTTATTAAATGTTATAACTGAACTTTTTTCTCCTCCTCAGTCTGATGTTCTGGACGAACTGGAATGAACAGTCTCCCAGCATCATGCGTGCTAAGCTCTCGGGCTCGAACGTCCTGGCCATTATCAGGACCGACATCCGGACCCCGAACGGTCTCGCTATAGACCACCGCGCTGAGAAGCTGTACTTCACCGACGCCACGCTGGATAAGATCGAGCGCTGCGAGTACGACGGCAGCCATCGCTACGTGAGTTCAACACAAACCACACACATTTTTTTATTACATCAATATATATTTACATATGCGCACACAAATAGACACACACACACACTAACAGAAACACTGCTCTATCAGAAAACTTCTTAAACAAGGAACCTATCTAATGACACTTGCTTATAATACAATTGTAATAAACGCACATATAGTAACACATGCATGAATGTTGACTATATGAGAGAAGGAAGAAAAAAGAATCACTTGCTCAGTTGTGATCACATGACACTCAGCAGACAAAGCGGCATGCGCACTACTCGTAAATCAAGACCTCGCTCGTTTATCAAGTTAAAATTTATGTAAAAATTTAGCTCGTCTTGCAAAATGCTTGCAGAACAAGTTACTTGCAATCCATGTATTGTGTTGTGTGTGTGTGTTCATGTGTAGGTGATCCTGAAGAACGAGCCGGTCCACCCGTTCGGTTTGGCGGTATATGGTGATCACATCTTCTGGACAGATTGGGTTCGGAGAGCTGTGCTGAGAGCCGGGAAATACGTAGGAGACGACATGAAGGTGCTACGTGCCGACATCCCTCAACAGCCAATGGGAATCATCGCCGTCGCCAACGACACCAATGGCTGTGAGTCTGAGCTCAGGGGGCATCAGGCGCGGTTCAATTTTGGGGAATAATGAAGTTTTACTGAAATTTTTTATGATAATATCAGCTCACAGCAAGCAGCTCTCAGCTGTTTTAAATGTGTGTGTGTGTGTGTGTGTGTGTGTGTGTGTACACCTCAGCCAGATAATTACCTGCCAAAAGTAATTTCAGAAACTGACAGGGGCAAAAAAAAGTCCATAAAGCTGAGCAGCTAGACCACACACACACACACACACAAAAAAAAAACCAAATCGATATCCATGTAAAAGGTGATGTGACTTATTTCTTAAAACCACTGATCAAGGCTCATATTAAATCTTGCTCGTTGTTTATGTTTTTAAAGTTTTTCATTTTAATATCTTTATCATATATGTAATACACTGATATAAACAAAGCACTACACAACTTGTATACTTAAATAATAAACTGATTCATTCGTCATGCGTTAATTTAAATTAATTCACGAGTCATGATTCATTTTACGAGTCAAATCAAAAGAATCACTCGGCCATGTTTCTCATTGAGACAATAAAACATATCAAATTCAAATTTTATTTGTCACATACACAGTCATACACGGGTACGAAATGTAGTGAAATGCTTATACGACCGCCAGTGACCTTAATAAGAGAATTAAAGCTTATAATAAGAAATAAATATGAATAAAAGAAATATGATAGAAAAATTAAATTGAACTAGGATAAAAATAGAACAAAAAATAGAAATATACTGTACAAGAGCATATAAGAAATTGATATTTTTGGAAGAAAGATGGTGTGCAAATATGCATAGAAATTATCATGTATTATTAAGGTGCCATTATTAAAGTGTCTTTGTGCAATGGTCCAGAATGTGAACGTAAACATGTAGTGTAGATGTGAGGGTAGATGTGCGTGGATTTGTCCATAGTGTCCATGGATGTAAAAGATTGATTGATTGATTGATTGATTGATTGATTGATTGATTGTGAAAAGATTGTGTTAGTTCTACATAGTGGTTTGGGTGAGAATACGCATTAAAGTCGTTTTTGATTAGCTTGAACATTATAAAATTTTGGTATTTATTTATTTTAAATATCTGATATAGTTAAAGGTTTTCTTTACACATAATAATTTTCATTGGAAATTAGATTTATTCAGGCAAGCTGCATTATGCCACCACTAATGTGCTGGTGGAAGGGGTGGGGCTTATATGGTTTATGGGTGTGTCCAATTTGCATAATAATACAATCTGGATTTCTCAATGTGTGTGTGTGTGTGTGTGTGTGTGTGTGTGTGTGTGTGTGTGTGTGTGTTTGTAGGCGAGTTCTCACCCTGCAGGGTGAATAACGGTGGATGTGAGGATCTGTGTTTGTTGACGTCTGATGGACGAGTGAACTGCAGCTGTAGAGGAGACAGGAAACTGCTGGAGGACAACACTTGCATTGGTAACACACACACACACACACACACACACAGACACACACATAGAGTACAATGTGGATGTAACACACACACTAATATAATAAAACATGGCGTGTGTGTGTGTGTGTGTGTGTGTGTGTGTGTGTGTGTGTGTGTGTGTGTGTTTTAGTTCCCAACACTTCCTGCAGCAGTATCAATGATTTCCAGTGTGTGAACGGAGACTGTATCGATTACTCACTCACCTGTGATGGAACAGCGCACTGCAAAGACAAATCCGACGAGAAGCAATCATTCTGCAGTAAGGGTTCTTCAGAGGTTCCTCAGTGGTCCTAAGTTTACTCAGAATCTTTTAAACGCTCCTTCACAGGATGAACGAGCAGCCTTGAACACTAGAGATGAAAATTGTGTTTAATCTGAAAAAAAAACTGTTTAGAAAAGAAGTTGAGTTGTTTAGACTGCAGCTAACGTTGTGTGTGTGTGTGTGTGTGTGTGTGTGTGTGTGTGTGTAGATAACCGAGTGTGTAAGAAGAGTTATAAGCGGTGTGTGAACAGTCGGTGTGTGAGGCTGGGCTTGTGGTGTAACGGCCATGATGATTGTGGAGATAACTCAGACGAGGCTTTCTGTAACGGTGAGGAATATACAGTCACTTAATGAATAATTATGTGTTTATTGAAGATTTAAAGAATATTTAAATAATGTTTGTACAAGTCAATCATCTATACTGTAAATATAAATTGTGTGTTTAAAGCAATCAGATATGTAACATAGCTAATAAATGTAGATGTGAGAAATGTTTAGAAGCTGACAGAGAGACAGCAGGTAGGATGTAATACTGTGTGTGTGTGTGTGTGTGTGTGTGTGTGTGTGTGTGTGTCCAGCCACCATGTGTGCTCCTGATCAGTTTCAGTGCCGGGACGGTCGCTGCATCTCCAACTCCACTCGCTGTAATCAGGTGATCGACTGCGACGACGCCACCGATGAGATGAACTGCAGTACGTTATCTATCTATCTGAATATCATATTTATAATTCAAGAAGGAAAAATCTCACGAACTTGTCACCATGAAAAAAGAGCAATGTATTAGTAATAATGTCTAATAAAAGTGGCACAGCTTTAGCATAGCTACTGGTGTAAACATCTTTTCCCGTAGTCAGCTGTGAAGAAGGTGTACAGTGCCATCGTGTGTTTGAACAGCGCAAGATAATTGTCTTTAGGCTCTGTGTATACACACACGCACACACATACAGTACACACACACACACACACACACACACAGCAGGACTGCTTTAAGCCTTTACACAATATGACATTAATCAAATCACAGATCATGTGACCTCTCGACGGTAGTGCACCAGATACCGAGACAGTTAAACCTTGTATTTGGGAAGTGTACTTGTATATCAAAACACTCGTATATCAAAGTGAATTTCCCCCATAAGAAATAATAGAAACATAAATCATTCGTTCCACAGCCCCAAAAAATAAATACCTAAAAATAACTAACACAAAATATAAAGTAAAAATAAAACAAATGAACCTGCACTTTACCTTTTTTAAAAAAAAAACGTATAAAAATAAATAAATCCCTAACCAATAAGTGTTTCCAAGTTGCCACTGTTGGGCCCTTGAGCAAGGCCCTTAATTCTTAACTGGTCAGATGTACAGTATAATGAGATAAAAATATAAGTCGCTCTGGATAAAAGCGTCTGCCAAATGCCCAAATGTAAATGGTCCCGTTTGTGCGTGCAGGTGCTGTGTGTGCGCGTGTGTGTGTGTGAACCTGAAGTAAGGAGCCCCTCCCCCTCTCCCCCTTCTCGTCTTACATGGTTACTCTTCCTCCACTTTTTTTTTTTTTTTTTTACACACACGCGCGTGCGCACACAACGGAAAGACTGTTTTATCTAAAAATAAACAAGAAATCTCTCTAATGACACTCGACTGAGCAACACACTAATGGAATCACTGCTGTAAAGCGAAAATAAAACAAATTAACCTGCACTTTACCTTTAAAAAGAATCGTGTCAGAGCAGTGTTTCTGTGTAGAGCAGAGAGAAAGAGTGTGTGTGTGTGTCTGTGTGTGTCTCTGAAGGTAGAAGTAGGAGGGGTCTGAGCCTTGAGCAGAGAGAGAAAATAGATCTTTAACCTCTCTAATGAGACTCGCTTTTGCTTTACACTCGCGCTGTACACACACACGCATACAAACACAAAAATAAAATATGTTTTACGCACACACACGTGGTCACACTGTTATAGTAAACAGTACAACGTGCACGGATGTTGATTATACCAGTAAAAGATGCGCACTAAGACGGAGCAGGGGAGACGATTACCCACAATTCCACAGCGCAAGAGAGAGAAAAACCATTGGCTCAGTTGTGATCACGTGACGCTAAGTGTCAAAGCAAGAAGCGCATGCGTGATACGTGATACATGATACTCGGTACTCGTAAACCAAGACTTTTTTGACGTTTTTCAAGTCAAAATTATTATAAAATCTTTGCTCGTCTTGCGGAACACTCGCAAACCGCATTACTCGCAATCCAAGGTTTCAATGTTAAAATAATTAATACAGAAAGTAGACTAAAAATAAACAAATTAATCTGCACTTTTGTAAGGATCCCGACATAACAGTGTTTCCAGTGGTGTGTGTGTGTGTGTGTGTGTGTGTGTGTGTGTGTGTGTGTGTGTGTGTGTGTTTGTGTACACGGATTCACAGATGTTGACTATACAAGTGACGCACGCGCACTGAGACTAAGTATGGGAGACATGAGCAATATGTGGGAGATATATTGATATTAGTGATGTATGTGCCTTTTCAGCAATGACGGATTGTTCCAGTTATTTCCGCCTGGGGGTTAAAGACGCCTCATTTCAGAGGTGTGAGTTTACTACGCTGTGTTACGTTCCGTCATGGGTGTGTGACGGAGCCAACGACTGTGGAGACTTTTCAGATGAAAGCCACTGTCCAGGTAACACAGATATGGAGATACTTTTTATTAAACATTCTATACATTTATACATATTTTTTTTCTTTTTCCCTATTATTATTATTATTATTATTTTTAGTATTGTTGTTGTTTTTGTTGTCGTCATCGTCATTAACGGGGTTAAAACGAAGTATTTATTTTTTTCTTATTTGTGGACCAAATTTTTCTTTTATGTTTCATGGGAAATAATTTATGTAATTGACATTAAATCTGTATATACAGTGCATATATAGTATGTATTTAATTTTAAAGTTTATTGATTTTATCATTTTATTTTCCTCCATTAGATCCTTCTGGGGGGAAGAAAAAATGTCCATCCAACTTCTTCTCATGTCCGAGCGGCCGCTGCATCCCACTAAGCTGGACATGTGATAAAGAGAACGACTGTGAGAACGGAGCGGACGAAGTCAACTGCAGTAAGAGTCACACACACACACACACACACACACACACACGCACTTGTTTTTGGTAGTAATATTTAAATTTATTAATCTTATAAGTCAGCCTCATTAGCTGATTGTTTGTGTGTGTGTGTGTGTGTGTGTGTAGATAAGGTGTGTACAGGTTCTCAGTTCGAGTGTGGGAATCATCGCTGTATCTCCAGCAGCTGGCTGTGTGACGGAGCGGATGATTGTGGAGACGGGACTGATGAGGACAGCAGATGCAGTGAGTCATAGCAAAAGGATGGATTTTTTTTATTACTCTTTTATTCCTAGTTAATAATAAGATACTCTTCTGTATCCTTCCCTGCAGAGAATAAGACGTGCGGTGCAGATGAGTACCAGTGTCCAGGTTCGCACAAGTGTATTCAGCAGCGCTGGCTGTGTGACGGAGACAGGGACTGTCCGGACGGAGAAGACGAGAGCACCAAGGCCGGCTGCTGTCAGAGCTAATTTCTGTCGTTCTTACTACAGTGTTGTTCATATTCTAGAATTATCATGATGTCATTTAATTATTTCTTTATAAATCTATTTAAGATAAAGGTGTGCTATGGTCTTGATGTTCAATTAATTTAAAAATTTTAACAGCATGTTTAAATAATAATTCTGCTAAATTTGAACAAAGGCCGTATTAGTGGTGTTAGCGTGATGTGTTGACTAACGTTGAGATCCCCGCTGTATTTCTTCCTCTCTAGTTTTCAGTAACACATGTGAAGCTAAAGAGTTCATGTGCCGTAATAAGGAGTGTATCCCCAAACAATTTGTGTGTGACCACGATAAAGACTGCAGTGATGGCTCAGACGAGTCCATCGAGTGCGGTAAGTGTGTCATACTGTAAATACATCCAAGCCCTGCTCTGATTATGTTAAAAGATGGTCTAAGCATCAGTAACAGTGACACCCATGCCTTCAGGTCTGGTGTGTAATTAGAAATTTCCCCTGTTGTTTTTTTTCTTGGCACGCAGAGTATCCCACATGTAAGCCTAACGAGTTCCGTTGTGCTAACGGACGCTGTCTGATCCAGAGCTCATGGCAGTGCGATGGAGAATTCGACTGTCACGATCACTCGGATGAAGCCCCGAAAAACCCCAACTGCAGCGGCCCAGGTGATTTTATCTCGCTGTGTGATGTTTAAGACGAAGTTTTGTGCTCCGGAGATCCTGCTGTCACCTGCAAGATGGTTATTTTCTCATTGTCTGAAATGTCGTATATCAAAGAGTTACACTGTATCATTTATCAAAAACAACAACATTATTTGTAACAGTTTGTAAATCAGCTTTGAAGCCAGAAACTTAATTTATTAAGAACACAAACTGAATGCCTACATGGTCGAGTGGCCAGACGGAAGCCACTCCTTAGTAAAAAGCACTGTGCAGCCGTCTGGAGTTCGCCAAAAGGCACCTGAAGAACTCCCAGACCATGAGAAACACAATTCTCAGGATGATGAGACTCTCTGTCCGCTCTAATATATGGGCCTGATTGGTGGATTGCTGCAGAGATGGTTGTCTTTCTGGAAGGTTCTCCATCAGGTTCTTGGTCACCTCCAGGCCCTTCTCCTCCGATCGCTCAGTTTAGATGGCAAGAAGAGTCCTGGTGGTTTCGAACTTCTTCCACTTACGGATGATGGAGGCCACTGTGCTCATTGGGACCTTCAAAGCAGCAGAAATCTTTCTGTAACCTTCTCCAGATCTGTGCCTCGAGACAATCCTGTCTCTGAGGTCTACAGACAATTCCTTTGACTTCATGCTTGGTTTGAGCTCTGACATGAACATTAACTGTAGAACCTTATATAGACAGGTGTGTGAATCATGTCCAATCAACTGGATTTACCAGAGGTGGACTCCAATTAAGCTGCAGAAACATCTCAAGGATGATCAGGGGAAACAGGAATACTTATGTAGATGTGCTTTCTCAATCTTTTTTTTTTATTTATAAATTCGCAAAAATATCAAGTAAACTTTTTTCATCTTGTCATTATGGGGTGTTGTGTGACATAACAAAATGTAAAAAAGTGATGCGCGTGATGTGAATACTTTCCGGATGCACTGTGTGTTAGCATTGTGTCCCTAGAACTGTTTAATGAAATGTAAAACTAATTAACAATTTTTTTTGTTAAGAAACTACCTTTGCCCTTTTTTGGAAAACCAGAGAAGAAGTGTAACGAGACGGCGTACACATGCGGGAACGGGAACTGCGTGGACGAGGCGCTGCTGTGCGACCGCAGGGACGACTGTGGCGACGGCACCGATGAGCTCAACTGCTTCGTTAACGAGTGTCTGAACAGCAAACTGAGTAGCTGCAGTCAACTCTGCGAGGACATGAAGATCGGCTTTAAGGTCGAACATCCCTGGGAGTTTTTCTTTTTTTTCTTTTATTGGTTAGGGAAATAAAAACATTTGCATACGTTGATGATTCCGTGTATTAAAATAAAGCCGTGTTACCGCCCTCGCAGTGCCGCTGTCACACCGGGTTCAGCCTGAAGGACGACGGGAAGACGTGCGCGGACGTGGACGAGTGCTCCAGCACCTTCCCTTGCACGCAGCGCTGCATCAACACACATGGCAGCTTCAGGTGCTTGTGTGTGGACGGATATCAGCTCAGTCCCACCGACCCCACCGTCTGCAAGTCGACCTCCGGTACCCTCAGCTTCACGCGCTCGATAACTTATTAATACCAGAGTTATCAATAGCGACGATAACTCATCATCAATTAAGCTGGAGGAATTATTGAAATAAACGAAAACACTAATCAGATTGTTGCTCTTTCTCTCAGATGAAGAGCCATTCCTCATCTTTGCCAACCGCTATTATCTCAGGAAGCTCAACCTGGACGGATCAAACTACACACTTCTAAAGCAGGTATTATTTTTAAATTCTATTTTAAATCATTTTTCCCATGATGGTGTACACTGCATTTGTATTTTACACAGTGATAATTCAGTTTCCTGTATATGAACACTATTAATTACTTTGTTTACTGCGTGTGTGTGTGTGTGTGTGTGTGTGTGTGTGCGTGTATTGTACAGGGCCTGAACAATGCCGTAGCTCTGGATTTTGACTACAGGGAGCAGATGATTTATTGGACGGACGTGACCACACAGGGCAGCATGATCAGACGCATGCACCTTAACGGCTCCAACGTCCAGGTAACGCGTTTATGACCTTGTTAATGATCAACAGCTTCTCCCACCGGTGTGTGTGTGTGTGTGTGTGTGTGTGGTTATAGATAGAAATATGCGTACTTAATTTAATAGAAATTCTGAAAAAGTGTTTCTC
>NC_071122.1:3637500-3642500 GCF_024256425.1 Clarias gariepinus | reverse complement strand
GTACAGTAGTGTGATGTACAGTAGAGTGATGTACAGTAGAGTGATGTACAGTAGGGTGGTGTAGAGTGATGTACAGTAGTGTGATGTACAGTAGAGTGATGTACAGTAGAGTGATGTACAGTAGGGTGGTGTAGAGTGATGTACAGTAGAGTGATGTACAGTAGAGTGATGTACAGTAGAGTGATGTACAGTAGAGTGATGTAGTGTGGTGTACAGTAGGGTGATGTACAGTAGGGTGATGTAGAGTGATGTACAGTAGTGTGATGTACAGTAGTGTGATGTACAGTAGTGTGATGTACAGTAGAGTGATGTAGTGTGGTGTACAGTAGGGTGATGTACAGTAGGGTGATGTAGAGTGATGTACAGTAGTGTGATGTACAGTAGTGTGATGTACAGTAGAGTGATGTACAGTAGTGTGGTGTACAGTAGGGTGATGTACAGTAGAGTGATGTAGTGTGGTGTACAGTAGGGTGATGTACAGTAGGGTGATGTAGAGTGATGTACAGTAGTGTGATGTACAGTAGTGTGATGTACAGTAGAGTGATGTACAGTAGTGTGGTGTACAGTAGGGTGATGTACAGTAGAGTGATGTAGTGTGGTGTACAGTAGGGTGATGTACAGTAGGGTGATGTAGAGTGATGTACAGTAGGGTGATGTAGAGTAGTGTGATGTACAGTAGAGTGATGTACAGTAGAGTGATGTACAGTAGAGTGATGTACAGTAGAGTGATGTACAGTGTGGTGTATCAGTAGTATAATAGAGTGTGTATAGTGCAGTGTACTGTGTGACCAGTATGGTGTTGTACAGTCAGGTCAAAAAGTGTGAAATTAACCATTCAGGACTTTTCAATTTGTTTCATTTCATATTCTGTGTGTTGGTGTACGGAGACCAAATGCCAAAAATGTGTCTATACAGTATGTTCCAAAATGTATGTGATGATGGTGTACAGGAGTATAGTGTGTATATAGTATAGGATACTGTGTAAAGTGATCCCCAGTGGTACTGTGTGTATTGTTTATTGTATAGATAAACAATGTGTAATGACACAGCGATACAGTACACTCTGTTATTGTTATTGTTTATAGTCTATAATATACAGTGGAACCTCGGATTACGAGCATAATTCATTCCGGAAGTGGGCTCGTATTCCAAAACACTCGTAAACCAAGTTTAATTTTCCCATAATAAAAATTTGTGCGCTCGCTCCTGATGTTCTGCAGTGACGGGTCACCCGTGTCAGAAGGATAACGGCGGCTGCAGTAACCTGTGTCTGCTGTCTCCGGGTGGAGGACACAAGTGTGCCTGTCCCACTAACTTCTACCTGGCAGCTGATGGGAAGCAGTGTCTCTCTAACTGCACCGCTAGTCAGGTCAGTTAACCTGCAGGTCACTGTTAAAGTTATAATACACGAGAGAGTTTTTAGTATTTTTAAACAGAGCTCACACTGCAGACTCCTCTTTACTGACCATGTGTCTCTTTTTATTTGGGAAATCTCATATAAAGGATTAGAATTTATCACCAGTAAAGGGTCACGCTGTTGAAATGTATCCAAAAAATGAGAAAATTAACATATCATGATTTTACTTGTGATCTCTTATTAAGTAGTTATGTATGTTTATGTAGTTTGTGTGTAAGAACGATAAGTGTATCCCGTTCTGGTGGAAGTGTGACACTGAAGACGACTGCGGTGATCGATCAGACGAGCCGGCCGATTGCCGTAAGTGCTTTGTTTTGCGCCGTCACAAACGATAAGCATCTTTAATGAACACAGATCCTGCGTCTCTCTCACTTCTGTGTGCGTCTGTCTTGTTATTTTAGCGCCATTTAAGTGCAGACCGGGCCAGTTCCAGTGCGGGACGGGAATCTGTACAAACCCGGCCTATATCTGTGACGGAGACAACGACTGCCAGGACAGCTCAGACGAGGCGAACTGCGGTATGACTCGCCTTTACTGTTTTTCTAATTCCATTCGGTTAGTGATGATTATTTATGACTCAAGAGGGAGTCAGATCTTTTTTTTAGGGGAAATTTGGATGTTTGATAATCTTATTTCCTTTCCACAGACATTCACGTGTGTTTGCCCAGCCAGTTCAAGTGCACGAGTCCAAGTCGCTGCATTCCTGGGATTTTCCGCTGTAACGGCCAGGATAACTGTGGAGAGGGAGAGGACGAGAGAGACTGCCGTGAGTCTGATGGAGAAAACATTCAGGAGTCCAAGGAATAAGTGATGCATTAGAAATAGGTATTTACTTCTTGTGTGTGTGTGTGTTAGCGGAGGTGACGTGTGCTCCGAATCAGTTCCAGTGCACCATCACAAAACGCTGCATTCCCCGCGTGTGGATGTGTGACCGGGATAACGACTGTGTGGACGGATCAGACGAACCCGCCAACTGCAGTAAGACACACTCACACACACATTTACAGACAGATTTTGTCCACAATGCATCATTCTGTTTCTGTGTGTGTGTGTGTGTGTAGCTCAGATGATGTGTGGTGAGGACGAGTTCCGCTGTAAGGACTCGGGCCGGTGTATTCCCGCTCGCTGGAAGTGTGATGGTGAGGATGACTGTGGAGATGCATCAGATGAACCTAAAGAGGAGTGTGGTAAGTCTAAACATAAACATACACACACACACACTCACACACACACATACAAATGCACACACTTTTATTGCGTTTATATTTCTTTTAATCAGTAATATATTTGTTCTACACTGGGTCCCATTTATTTATGTCTTATGTCTGGTTAATTATTTGATTGCTTAAATCATATTATTTTTAGACATTTTTGTTTATCGTATGTTTAGTTTACCCTTTAGTGTAGAAGCTCTACACACACACACATGAAAACTGTAATATTCATACTCCTATATATGTAGATGAGAGGACGTGTGAGCCGTATCAGTTCCGCTGTAAGAATAACCGCTGTGTCCCCGGACGCTGGCAGTGCGACTACGACAACGACTGTGGAGATAACTCGGACGAGGACAAGTGTGGTACGACCTCACGCATTTTATTTGTGTTAAACATTTGAATTAATGGAAAAAATATTCAGGAACATTTACTGCTATGTTAGTTTATTGCGAACCCTACAGTACAGTATGCATCTGGAGCATCTGGAGGCAGTATCACTAGTTTGGACACAGCTTCTTACTCAATGTTTTTTTTTTTTCTGTTTAATGTTTTCAAATATCGAAGACATTAAAATTATGACCGAGCAAAAGCAAATTAAATAACAGAATACTTTTTATGTTTTCGATTCTTCCTAAGTAGCCACCTTTTGTCTTGATGCCGGCTTTGAGCACTCTTGGCATTCTTTCAGTGGGCCTCATGAGGTAGTCACTTGGAATGGTTCACTTCCAACAGTCCTGAAGGAGTGGAGGTCCTCAACAGGTGTTGAGTTCTTCTTGGTTGCCTCACTGCATCGCTTTCCTTCTTGGACAGATAGCAAATTATGTGTTCCTTTACATGACCTAAAGGTGCGTTTGGGGTCAGTGTCCTTTTGGGAAACAAATGATGGAAGTGCAAACCAGGTGGGATGGCATGTTGCTGCTAAATGCCGTGGTAGCCATGCTGGTAAAGTGTGTCCCCAATTTTGACTAAGTCACCAACAGTGTCACCAGCAAAACATCCCCACACTATCACACCTCCTCTACCTACAGTACATTCTTTCCAATGGAAACCATATATTCAGAAACCGCCTGTTCTCTCTCTCTCTCTATTACCCCTTTTCCACTGCTCTGGTTCCCGTGCCGGTTCCCAATTTTGGAACCAGTGCCGCGCTTTTTTCCGCAGAAAAAAAATTGGTGCCGGTGCCCAAAAATAAGCACCGAACCGGCCCCTAAACTCTGCTGGTCTAGTTGCGAGAACCCGTGACGTCACGAGCGGTGGGCGGAGTTATAGGGAGCGTTTAAAAAAAATAGTGGAGACCCAAAGTCCGTTAATGTGGAGCGTGGACGAAACTAAAGCGTTTTTTCGGCATTTTGGACATTCGCCGAGATTCAGCAGAAATTGGAAAGTGCTTTAAGGAAAAAAAAAAGTGCATGAGGAAATAAGAGAAGAACTAATAGTCGCAGGCTTCACACGGACAACCGACCAAATAGTGTACAGTATAAGCTAAAAAAAACTGAAGAAAGACTTTCAGCGGTTATAACACGTCGAATAAAGTGCTTTTGGATACTGAAATACATTTTCATACTAGTTCGGAGAATAACCAGTAAACTGACTTCGGCCATGGTCGTTTCTGTTTAGTGGGCGTGGCCTGTGACGTATTATCATGCAGCTCCCGCTGAACTCCTGTCTAGTGTAAAGGCGCCAGAACCGGCACCTGGCACCAGCACCAGTGTAGTGGAAATGAGGTATTAGTCTAACAGAGGCACAGCAGTTAGAACCAAAAGCCATCGGACCAAAGGACAGTTTACCGCTGATCTGATGTTCGTTCATTGCATTTCTCGACCCAACAAAGTCTCTTCTGCTTGTTGTTGTTGTTTTTTTTTGCGGCTTCTTTACGCCAGTTTGACCATGAAGACCTGACTCCCACAATCTCCTCTGAACAGTGGATGTTGGCATTTGTCCTCCGCTTGAACTCCATGAAGCATTTTCTTTTTTTTTTTTTTTTTCATTTTCTCTCTCTCGAGTGGATTTTCTAATACAATAAATAAATGTATAATTTTACTTAGTGCTAGTAAAAAGCAGGAGGAAGGGACAAGTATTTACATGTGTTACATTTTTCTGTACTATAGTCAGATTAAAGACCCACGTTCAAATCTCCAATAATATCAAACGTAGCGTAAAAGACCGCACAATGTTGTTCCTTTTTTGCTTCCGGTGTCATGCTACACGTCTCTCATCAGTCATTATGATTTTCTGTCTCATTCCACACTGACCCAGCGGGCGTGGCCCAGAGGTACGCTACTGTATGTCTTATTCTCCTCCCTGAGCTCCTGGTTTTAACACCTCACACTTTGATTATTGTATTTATTAAACACGAACCTGAAAAG